>NC_041218.1:42729122-42736298 GCF_002837175.3 Physeter macrocephalus
TGGCCATCTGTATGTCTTCTTTGGAGAAATGTCTATTTAGGTCTTCTGCCCATTTTTGGATTGGGTTCTTTAACATTGAGCTGCACGAGCTGTTTATATATTTTGGAGATTAATCCTTTGTCTGTTGATTCGTTTGCAAATATTTTCTACCATTCTGAGGGTTGTCTTTTTGTCGTTTATGGTTTCCTTTGCTGTGCAAAAGCTTTGATGTGTCATTAGGTCCCATTTGTTTATTTTTGTTTTTATTTCCATTACTCTAGGAGGTGGATCAAAAAAGATCTGTGATTTATGTCAAAGAGTGTTCTTCCTATGTTTTCCTCTAAGAGTTTTATAGTGTCCGGTCTTACATTTAGGTCTCAAATCCATTTTGAGTTTATTTTTGTGTATGGTGTTAGGAAGTGTTCTAATTTCATTCTTTTACAGGTAGCTGTCCAGTTTTCCCAGCACCACTAACTGAAGAGACTCTCTTTTCCCCATTGTGTATCTTTGCCTCCTTTGTCATAGATCAGTTGACCATAGGTACGTGGGTTTATCTCTGGGCTTTCTATCTTGTTCCATTGATCTATGTTTCTGTTTTTGTGCCATGGTATCGCTTTTCTGAGGAACAATTTGGCAGTCTATCACAACAAATGCACATGCCTTTTGACCCAGCAATTTCACTTTTAGAAATGTACGTTATACAAGCATTTCTACGTGTGCCTAAAAAGTCAAGGAAATTAAGCATTGTTTAATTGTCCATCAACAGTAGACTGTATAAATCATGATAAGCACACAGTATGGAATACCCCATACTCTGAAGAATGCGTTACTTTATGTACAGACATGAATATAAGTATAATATATTAAATGATAGGAAAAAAAATTCACAGAACAGTATTTACAGCACAGTACCATTTATATAAAAAAGAAATCTACATGGGAATGACTAGTGTATATAAAATTATAGAAAAATGCCAGAAAACTTGTAACAACTTAATAATACTTGCCACTAGAGAAGGGACTGGAACTGAAGGAGGGAGAAAAAGGGACTTCACCTTACTAAATGTCTTTAGAATTTACATCTTTTAGAAAATAAAAATGTTTATATTTATAAACTTTTCTTTTTTGGGGGGAATAAACATGTGAGACATTTGAGAACAGAGTAGAAGGGTAAGGTTGACAACATAATGATTCTAACAGGTACTAGCCTCAAAATAAATAAAAAGAAATGTTGACTGCAGGGAAGTTATGCCTGAGTTTGGACATTAAATTATTAATTCCTACCTATCTTTAGTAGAGTGATATTTACTTCCAAACCAAAATGTCAGATATCCTATAATCATAATACAAAATATAGTAGATTTGTCCTAATACTCTCAAGGTGACATAACTACAATAGATTCTTGCTCATTGGCTTTACTAAAGGGAAATCAATAGCGTTGCTAATGCAAAATAATTGAGAGTTAAATTAGTCCCATCAACTCCAACTCTACTTAAAGAATCTGTGGAAACCTCAATCAAGTTATTTATCATTATTATTTAGGAAACATTTAAGAATAACAAAATTCAGAATCACACATCCTAGCTTAAGAAAACAAAATTATTCAATAAATATAAACAGAATACCAATCCACAACATTTTCTATTTCTTTATAATTAACATAATATTTTAAGGTCTGTTAAATGATCCAAATTAATGACACATTTATTTTACTTTGAAATGCACTATAAACGTTCTGCAACAAAGTCATTATCATTCCCTTATTTTACTGACTTTAAAAGGAAATAACTGGAATTAAATTTTTTTCTGTCCTCATTAAAACAAAATATTGTTAACACAATTTAAGATGTTAAATACTTTGGGGCTTCCCTGGTGGCACAGTGGTTGGGAGTCCGCCTGCCAATGCAGGGGACGCGGGTTTGCGCCCTGGTCTGGGAATATCCCACATGCCGCGGAGCAACTGGGCCCGTGAGCCACAATTACTGAGCCGCGCGTCTGGAGCCTGTGCTCTGCAACAAGAGAGGCCGCGATAGTGAGAGGCCCGCGCACCGAGATGAAGAGTAGCCCCCGCGCCACAACTAGAGAAAGCCCTTGCACAGAAACGAAGACCCAACACAGCCATAAATAAGTAATTAATTTTTAAAAAAGATGTTAAATACTTTATGAAAATTATAAAATAAGAGTAATTAACTAGAGTCTCATATTACACCTGTAGTTTTAACATTATCAGCAGGTTAAAATAACCCATGTCCTCTTTATCTTTGAAGTCTAGCCCATGAAACCCATACCATCATCATTCAAGAATATTACACTTCAAGCCTAAGAATGAAACATTCATGAAAAGTTTGTTCATAAGGTTTTGGAAAAAATTAGATCACTAATTATTTATAATAAAGTCACATTCCTTTAGGTCCTTGGGATTATAAGGGCTCTGAGAAGTCCTACAATTAATGAAACTGCTTATCTTTGTTTTACCCAGCACCTCCTCAATTCTACAGCCTTAGATAATTTCCACCAACCCCTTGAAATATTTATTAATATCTGACACATGAAACACACAGACATTATACCGTATAATTCTTTGGTAAATTATTTTTCCTTAACCATATATAGTTATAGTAACTGATATAAATAATACTGTATTACTGTATTAGTTAATTAGAAAATTCATAGGCAGCTTAAACCTTGAGGATTTTTCCTTTGTATATTGCACATAAACACTTAACCACAGATGCTCCTCCTCAGTTCTATAATTAGCAGCTTGGAAAAACCCATTTCATTACACAAACTGTGTAATGAACACATACAATGTGTTCTACATCATCTTGCTAAATTATGTAGAGTTTCAGAACATTAGAACTACAATAGTCCTTAGAGATACCAGAACAGCAGTGTTCTAAGTCCTAGTCCTCAATTCTGCTCTTCATGTAAATCTGCTTCTAAACGAATTCTCTTGACATTCTCTACTGGACTCTCCCACTGAGCAGTGGCTTTCCAACTTACTTTACCACAGTTTACAGTTAAAAACAAACAAACAAAAAAACCCCAAACACATATTTTTCATCAAAACCCAGTATACACAAATATATGGGTATACTTATCTGTACTGTATAAATGTATGTGTACAAATTTAAAACTTTCATGAAACAATACTCTTGCTAAGGAAAATGCAGTCTATTTTCTAATCATTTCTATTTTTCATTCTTTTAAATGATTCACTAAATTGATTTAATGATCCAGCTTGAAAAAAAAAAAAACTGCCAAGGAGCAAAAAGGTGTAATTCAGATGAATAATCTCATCCCAACATCCTATAGCTTTTCCATTCCAACAGCTATCCTCTGATGGATTATTACAATTGATAAAAGCAAAGACATAAATTCATTTTATTATTTATTGAACAGCTGCTAAACGCTAGAACTGGGGACATTTTGCCATCAAAAAGTGTAATTTTGTTGAGAAACAAGCTATACTTACAGTTAAACAAAAAATACAATAGGAATACATAAAGTACACCTAAGTACAGTTTGAAGGAAATCAAGGATGGCTTCACAGAGCAAGCAAGCAAGCAAGCAGCATTTCACTGAGACATCCGTAGGAACTAATCAAGCAAACCAATGAGCACTTAAGTAATGCTAAAATGTGGAACAGTTCGTTTAAAACGATGAAATCTTCAACCTCTGGTTTAGAATTTGAATTAAGAGGAAAGAAAATACAGGAGGATAAATAAGCTTAGAAGTAAGAAATAAAATAATTAGTTTAGAGAAGTAAAAGGCATCTAGTAAGAGCTAATAGGTAACTGAATATAGATTTAACTGGAGAAAAAACTATTAAAATAAATAAAGGATTCTACACAGACTGTTTCACAGGAATCAAGGTTTTTCACTACTCTTAAAAAAATGAAACTAGGGCCTCCATGGTGGCTCAGTGGTTAAGAATCCGCCTGCCAATGCAGGGTACATGGGTTCAAGCCCTGGTCCGGGAAGATCCCACATGCCGCCGAGCAACTAAGCCCGGGCGCCACAACTACTGAGCCTGCGCTCTATAGCCTGCGAGCCACAACTACTGAGCCCGCGTGCTGCAACTACCCACATGCCGCCCAGCAACTGAGCCCGGGCGCCACAACTACTGAGCCTGCGCTCTATAGCCTGCGAGCCACAACTACTGAGCCCGCGTGCTGCAACTACTAAAGCCCGGGCGCCTAGAGCCCATGCTCCACAACAAGAGAAGCCACTGCAATGAGAAGCCCACGCACCGCAACAAAGAGTTGCCCCTGCTCGCCACAACTAGAAAAAGCCCACACACAGCAAGAAAGAACCAACACAGCCAAAGATAAATAAATAATTTAAAAAAATTTTTTTAATTAAAAATTAAAAAAATAATTATCAGAGATGTCACATAAGTAACTTCAGCAAAATACTTAAACATCATGTCTATTGAAATGCACATAATAGCAAGTACAAAAATCAATTTTGTTAACAAGAATGCAAGCTACCCAGCTAAACCTTATTTATACTGAGAAAAGAACAAGTTCTCAACCATCTTTCAAATTAGCTAAATCTCTCACCAGAAAAAAAGTTTTGCCCAGCAATGTGTATACTGAATTGCAAAGTAAGGGCACATGTACTCTAAATGTTTAATAATCAAAGGAGTTCAACTAAAGCAGTTCAAAGTAAGGATTAATCAAGTATTTAACCTATTAACTGCCATATCATTCTCAACCATCCCTGATCTCTCTTCTCTTCATCCCTGGTACTTAGATCTTAAAACTAAAGTCGTGGGGGAGGCGAGAAGATGGCGGAAGAGTAAGACGCGGAGATCACCTTCCTCCTCACAGATACATCAGAAATACAGCTACACGTGGAACTTCTCCTATAGAACACCCACCGAACGCTGGCAGAAGACCTCAGACCTCCCAAAAGGCAAGAAACTGCCCACGTACCTGGGTAGGGCGAAAGAAAAAAGAATAAACAGAGACAAAGAATACGGACGGGACCTGCACCAGTGGGAGGGAGCCGTGAAGGAGGAAAGGTTCCCACACACTAGAAGCCCCTTCGCGGGCGGAGACTGCGGGTGGCGGAGGGGGAAACAAACGGGCGCGGAGCTGCCGAAGAGACAGGAGGCTTTTTCTTGCCTCTTTGCTTCCTGGTGCGCGAGGAGAGGGGATTAAGGGCACCGCGTAAAGGAGCTCCAGAAACGGGCGCGGAGCTGCCGAAGAGACAGGAGGCTTTTTCTTGCCTCTTTGCTTCCTGGTGCGCGAGGAGAGGGGATTAAGGGCACCGCGTAAAGGAGCTCCAGAAACGGGCGCGGAGCTGCCGAAGTGACAGGAGGCTTTTTCTTGCCTCTTTGCTTCCTGGTGCGCGAGGAGAGGGGTTTAAGCGCGCCGCTTAAAGGAGCTCCAGAAACGGGCACGGAGCTACCGAAGAGTCAAGAGACTTTTTCTTGCCTCTTTGCTTCCTGGTGCGAGGGGAGAGGGGATTAAGCGCACCACGTAAAGGAGCTCCAGAAACGGGCGCGGAGCTGCCGAAGAGACAGGAGACTTTTTCTTGCCTCTTTGCTTCCTGGGGCGCGAGGAGAGGGGATTAAGGGCACCGCGTAAAGGAGCTCCGGAAACGGGCGTGAGCCGCGGCTGTCGGCGCGGACAGCAGAGACGGGCGTGGGGTTCTAGGGTTGCTGCTGCCGCCACCAAGAGGCCTGTGTGCGAGCACAGGTCACTCTCCACACCGCCCCTCCCGGGAGCTCGTGCAGCCCGCCACTGCCGGGGCCCCGGGATCCAGGGACAGCTTCCCCGGGAGAACGCGTGGCGCGCCTCGGGCCAGTGCAGCGTCACGCTGGCCCCTGCCGCTGCAGGCTCGCCCCGCATCCGTGCCCCTCCCTCCCCCCGGCCTGTGCCAGAGCCCCTGAATCAGCTGCTCCTTTAACCCCGTCCTGTCTGAGCGAAGGGCAGACGCCCTCGGACGACCTACACGCAGAGGCGGGGCCAAGTCCAAAGCTGAACCCCAGGAGCTGTGCGAACAAAGAGGAGAGGGGGAGGTCTCTCCCAGCAGCCTCAGAAGCAGCGGATTAAAACTCCACAATCAACTTGAAGTGCCCCGCATCTGTGGAAAACCTGAATAGACAGCGAAATATCCCCAGTTGAGGAGGTGGACTTTGGGTGCAAGATACACTATTATTTTCCCCTTTTTTTCTTTTTGTGAGTGAGTATGTGTGTGCTGCTGTGTGAGATTTTGTCTGTATAGCTTTGCTTTCACCATTTGTCCTAGGGTTAGACCGACCCTTTTTTTTTTAATAGAAATTTTTCTTTATAATTATTTTTTATTTTAATAACTATATTTTGTCCTACTTTATTTTGTCTTCTTCCTTTCTTCCCTCCTTCCTCCCTTCCTTCCCCTCTTCCTTCCTTCCTTCCTTCCTTTCCTTTCTATTTTATCTCCCTGTTATTTTGAGCCATGTGGATTAAAGGCTCTTGGCGCTCCAACCAGGAGTCAGGGCTGTGTCTCTGAGGTGGGAGAACCAACCTCAGAACACTGGTCCACAAGAGACCTCCCAGCTCCACCCAATATCAAACAGCGAAAATCTCCGAGAGATCTCCATCTCAACACCAAGACCCAGCTTCACTCAAAGACCAGCAACGAACAGTGCTGGACACCCTATGCCCAACAAATAGCAAGACAGGACTACAGCCCCACCCATTAGCAGAGAGGCTGCCTAAAATCATAATAAGGCTACCAACATCCCCAAACACACCACCAGACGTGGACCTGCCCACCAAAAAGACAAGATCCACACTCATCCACCAGAACAGAGGCACTAGTCCCCCCAACCAGGAAACCTACTCAACACACTGAACCAACCTTAGCCACTGGGGACAGCCACCAAAAACAACGGGAACTACGAACCTGCAGCCTGCAAAAAGGAGGCACCAAACACAGTAAGATAAGCAAAATGAGAAGACAGAAAAACACACAGCAGATGAAGGAGCAAGATAAAAATACACCAGACCTAACAAATGAAAAGGAAATAGGCAGTCTACCTAAAAAAGAATTCAGAATAAGGATAGTAAAAATAATTCAAAATCTTGGAAATAGAATAGACAAACTGCAAGAAACAGTTAACAAGGACCTAGAAGAAATAAAGAGGAAGCAAGCAACGATAAGCAACACAATAAATGAAATGAAAAATACTCTAGATGGGATCA
>NC_041218.1:42740716-42761695 GCF_002837175.3 Physeter macrocephalus
GCACAGGGAGATCAGCTCGGTGCTTTGTGACCACCTAGAGGGGTGGGATAGGGAGGGTGGGAGGGAGGGAGACGCAAGAGGGAAGAGATATGGGAACATATGTATACGTATAACTGATTCACTTTGTTGTAAAGCAGAAACTAACACACCATTGTAAAACAGTTATACTCCAATAAAGATGTTTAAAAAAAAAAAACCAAAAAACTAAAGTCGTAAAAATGCACTAATAAATATTTGCTTAAAATTAACATTTTATTTAGTTTACAGATTTACTAGGTACATTTTATATATATATAGTATATGTACAAGGTACATTTATATACACAATTATCTCAAGCCCTCTGTGAGGAAGAGGTGGTTACAAATAGCAGACAGTATTATTGTCCAAGTGCCTCCACTCTACCCCCATCCCACACACTCAGGTTCTTAGAGGGCATGGCTTTTTTGTTTGTTTTAAATCTCAGTGGTTTAGAAAGACCAGGTAAATGTCTGTTGTGATAATGAAATTGAGATTCAAAGTGACCATTTGTGGCAGAAATTGGAGTTTGAAGCTAGATTAAGCACAATATTCTTTTTAATTTAACAGTTGCTGTACTTAGTATTATAAGGTAGATTTAAGTTAGTTTAAATATAGAAGTTGGGCTTCCCTGGTGGCACAGTGGTTGCGCGTCCGCCTGCCGATGCAGGGGAACCAGGTTCGCGCCCCGGTCTGGGAGGATCCCACATGCCGCGGAGCGGCTGGGCCCGTGAGCCATGGCCGCTGAGCCTGCGCGTCCGGAGCCTGCGCTCCGCAACGGGAGAGGCCGCAGCAGAGGGAGGCCCGCATACCACAAAAAATAAATAAATAAATAAATAAATAAATAAATAAATAAATAAATAAATAAATAAATAAATAAATAAATAAATAAATAAATAAATAAATAAATAAATAAATAAATAAATAAATAAATAAATAAATAAATAAATAAATAAATAAATAAATAAATAAATAAATAAATAAATAAATAAATAAATAAATAAATAAATACCACAAAAAATAAATAAATAAATAAATAAATAAATAAATAAATAAATAAATATAGAAGTTGATTTTCATGTTATGCTAAAAACAAAATAACAAGCATAAGAATAAATAACTCTTTTACAAAATTTCCAAACTAAGTAATGCATTTGAAATGCAAGCACAATATGTTACTGGCTTCAGGACTCTATCCTTTCAGACAAGTAAGATGTTTTCCCCATTAAGCCCATATAATAACACCCCTCTTTACATGGCATGTTAAATCTATACTACTGAAACATTTATTAAATTAAATTGTAATTAGTAGTGTGTGTTTCCCTGGAAATACCTTTGAGAGTTGAAGTGGTCTTTTTCATTTTTATATAATTAGCTTAGTCTATAACTCTTAGCACTTTACTGCTGATCAGTGTGTGTCACTTGAATTACTGATCATTCAGTTAAAATCTGTTCTCAGGACCATGACAGGAATTCTATGGAAATATTATTATGTTACTACTATAAATATTACCACTTGTAACATAATAAATAATTCATAGTCTTCTATCATAAAAACCTGAGTTAGATAAGAATGAACCACAAGTTATGCTACACATTTGATTCCTTGATATGCACAATTACCTTGTGTTTATCATCTACTTGCTTGAGAGTTCTAGGCAGTGTAAGAACAGAGCCCCAAAGTCGAAAGCTTTCTTCCTTCTAAATATTAACCTATTTGTCTCAGCTATTAATAAATTTGGAGGCCATCCAAAAATCTTACAAACTCAGTTTGTCAAAATACATGTAAATGTAACCAATGGTATCTCTACAACACTATACACACCTGCAAATAACTTTCATTTCCAGGCTAAATTTTTCCAGCGTTTTATCTCCATTTAGTCATTTTTTTCTATGGCAGCCCCAAACTACAATTTTATCATTTTTTTTTTTACTTTTTTTAACATAAGAATAAAAAATCAAATTAGTTCTTCTATTCATATGCCAGTTAACTCTATAATACAGTTAAATATTAGTTTTTAAACCCTTCAAAATTATTTCAGCTCTTTCTCTTCCACTTTCCTTCCTGAAAATTCAGTCCAGAAATCATTATCTGAGGCTGAGAATGGCAGGTGAACATGCTGGAGGGAGAGCCACAGTGGCCCAGAGCAGGGTGTCAGAGTCTGCAAAATAAGGACAGCTTCCAAGGGCGTCTGGGAGAAGGCCTGAACCCAAAAAAAGGATGAGGAGGGCATCTGCATGAGAAGAGTGGCCTGCCACAGGGTGTCACAGCACTTGAGAGGGGTGAGTAGGGATAGGGATACTCCATCAGAGAGAGGAAGAGAAAAGCCTGGGGGACATGGCAGAAAATTAGTTAACATACAGGGCAACTGATCAAATAAGTAAACATATTAAGTTAAAAATTGTGAGCCACTATATTGTATACCTGTAACTTATACAATATTGTACAGCAACTATACTTCAATTTAAAAAAAAAAGTAAATGTATTAAGGATAATGATTTCTCACCATCAGAAGGATGTTACAACTAGAGAAAAGATGAAAAGTAGAATGACCACTGTGGTGGTGAACTGAAATTAGAGATATCAGTGTGAACTTAATGATTTTCAAAATACATAATAGATGCAGATGCACTACAGATATAAAAGTATATATGTGGGTGTGTGTCTATATATATGTGTGCATGTATACGAACATACATTTGCTATTTTCTGATTTTGATGGTACATTAATGGTTATGTCCGAGAAGATCCTTGAGGAAGAGAAATACACAAGTATTTAGGGGGCAATGACAGATCACGCATTTCAAATGTTTCAGGGGAAAAAAAGCTATATACTGTAATTGTAACTTTTGTGTTCAGAAATATTACAAAATTAATTAAAACATTATTTCAGCACAAGAATCACAATAAATCAATGCCACATACTTCCAATTACATAAAATACTTTGTACCTATAGTTCTCAATTTTTAGGTGAATAACAACCCCTCTGAGAATCTAAATATGCAATCTCTCCCCAGAAAATAAATACATGATAAAAATCTCAATTACATTTCAGGAAACTCAGTCACTGAACCCATTTAGTCACCCTGTTTCCCCTAAAAAATCAGGTCCATAGTGTTCAGTATCTCAGGCACTGCTTTAAATTATTACTCCTATATAGTAAAATATGTCAAAAGGACTCATGTAAATGCATGAAAATTATATACTTAAAATGTTTCTTGGGCTTCCCTGGTGGCGCAGTGGTTGAGAGTCTGCCTGCCGATGCAGGGGACACGGGTTCGTGCCCTGGTCTGGGAAGATCCCACATGCCGTGAAGCAGCTGAGCCCGTGAGCCATGGCCGCTGAGCCTGCGCGTCCGGAGCCTGCGCTCCGCAACAGGAGAGGCCACAACACTGAGAGGCCCGCGTACCGCAAGAAAACAAAAACAAAAACAAAAACAAAACACACATGTTTCTGTTTATTGAAAAATAAAATTGGGGTAAAATTAACAACATCAACGATTTCAACCACCTTTGCAAGGCGTTTCATGGGAGGCAGGTTGTAACTTTCCGACCTTTAAAATGATTCTGAGGTTCTGTATTACACTGGTGAAACAAGTATGATATATTGACCTAAAACTATCTTGCCAACAAAATCCACCAGCTGGACACCCAAGAAAGTAATGATAGAAAACTTCCTGCTTTGGGACAGAGTAAACCTGGTTCCTAACACAGAAAAAAACTCAGTCTACAAATGCTTTGGAGCGTGGACTTGTTTTGGTGGACTAAGAGTATGAAAGGGAAATTCTGACTTCCTGTGGTAGTGGGCTGTCTGTAGTCATAGCTAGGAAGAAGAGACAGTAAGACAATTTCATATTTAAAACTATATTTCAGAGACATGTGATAGAACTACTTAGGAAAAGGATGGACCACTCTGACCAACAATAGTATTTGATCTCCATGCCGTAAAGAAGATTTAGAAATTGCCCCTTAAGGATCAAGAAAGAGCAGTCTGCCAAACGAAGAGGAAAACCACACAATAATCTCCTGTGTGAAAATTCTACTTCTATCTGTAAAGAAGTTGCTCCCTTTATTACCTAGTCTTTAAAGTCCTAAGCACCTTTCTTTGCATACAGTGCCCAGTCTTTTTAGACTATGTAACTTTCTCAAATTTGTACCTAAGTCTAGCTACTTAAAATCAACAAACGTTTCCTAACTTTTATCTCAGTCCACCTTCACAATGAATCTTGAGTATATTCAATATCAAGAGGACAATTTTCTTATGGCAAAAAAATATCAGCATTCTCACCCTCTCTTCCTTAATTTAGCCCACATACTATGGAGTTCATCTGAGGGCTCTCAGAAAGGCTGTTATAAGGGTGGCTGTGTTTTTCAACATTAGAGTATTTTAAATGGTCTATTTTCAAAGATAGAATATGAATAAAAAGCAAAAATAGATTAAAAATTATAATTCAAGGATTGGGTTTCCCTGGTGGCGCAGTGGTTGAGAATCTGCCTGCCAATGCAGGGGACACGGGTTCAAGCCCTGGTCTGGGAAGATCCCACATGCCGTGGAGCAACTGGGCCCGTGAGCCACTACTGAGCCTGCGCGTCTGGAGCCCGTGCTCCGCAACAAGAGAGGCCGCGATAGTGAGAGGCCCGCGTACTGCAATGAAGAGTGGCCCCCGCTTGCCGCAACTAGAGAAAGCCCTCGCACAGAAACGAAGACCCAACACAGCCAAAAATAAATAAATAAATAAATAAAATTTCAAATAATAATAATTCAAGGATTAACCTATATATTTTTTAAAAATCACATTGAATGACTTTTTTCTTAAACCTACAAAGTGAAACTGGGATATTATCACATTAATGATTCACAGTGTAGTTAACCTGCACTCTTTTGTCCTCCTCTACTACTCCCTTATAGTGTCTTCATCTATCTTTACACTCTCCCCTCAAGCATCTATAACAGTTACAGCATACATGAAATGGAATATCCTCACTTTCAAATATATCATAAATCTCCTAAAATTCAGGCAAAATATATTTTCCCTTTTAAAAAAATATTTAGTAGCACAAACATTTTTTTTTGGCGCCTGACTTCCTTTACTTAGCATAGTGATTTCAAATTTTATCCATGTTGCAGCATGCATCAGTACTTCATTCCTTTTTATTGCTGTTCAGAGTAGTGCAAACTTTTAAGAAAACAATTTACCAATATATGTCAAGAGCCACAAAATATTCAAACACTTTGCTACAGTAATCCTACTTCAGGGATTATAAACAAACAGTGATACTGACCTCTGCTCCCAATACATACACAAATAATGTGTGTTTAAAGATCTTCATCACCATGTCATTTGTAACAAGGGTAAAAAGAAATTTAATGTTCATTAGTGGAGAAATAAATTACAAGAACTATGATATATTCAGTCACAAATTAGAATGCAATGTAGTCATTAAACATCACAGTTAAAACACTGACCAAAGTTTCCATTCTCTAAAATTTTTATTGCAGCATTATTAAGAAATTAAACACACAAATCATTCAAATGTCAAATGAGAGGCTAACATTTGAGACAGCCACAGTTGGAAATATGCAGCTGTCAAAAAAAAGTAAAATATTGAGGATAAATATAGCAAAATGTTAATGATAATTATCTCTTGCTAAGTCATTTTTATTTATTTTTTAGTATTTCTTAATTTGCATGCATTTCAAGTATTATTATGGAAAAGCCTCCTTTTCAGAGACTCACATTTTCCCTGATGCCCTAAACAGATCCCACCATGTTTACTTCCTTCCTAGAAAACAATACAATCTGTAATTATTTTACATATTGTTTACTTATTTGCCTATCTCCCTAAATAAACATAAACTCCAGTAATCTTCCCAAACAAGTAACAACATAATTACTGTAATTTATAACTGTAATAATGTAATGTAGTATTTATGCAGGAAGAACTACAGAATGAACTAAACCAAAGGTTGAGAAAGAGAACCAAACACATATATCTTTGAAATTCAAGCTTATAAATAAATGGTTTTGGGAGGATTAATTAACCATTTAAAAAATAAGGTAAGGGATGACTTCCCCGGTGGTCCAGTGGGTAAGACTCGGCACTCCCAATGCAGGGGGCCTGGGTTCGATCCCTGGTCAGGAAACTAGATCCCGCATGCATGCCCCAACTAAGAGTCCTCTTGCTGCAACTAAGAAGTCCACATGACTCAACTAAAGATCCCACATGCCACAACGAAGATTCTGCATGCCGCAACTAAGACCCAGCGCAGCCTAATAAATAAAAATTTTTTAAACAACTTTATTGGAGTATAATTGCTTTACAATGGTGTGTTAGTTTCATACCTAATTCAATTAAACTAATTCAACACCAAAATAAAAATACCAGAAGTTGAATGTAATTAGCAAAATTTAATGCACAGTACATAAAGGTCCAGCATCAACTCAATTTTCTCTGTCATGGATAGTCAATCCACTAATCTGCCTTTCACCTTCATAAAACAAATAGAGAAATACAACAAAATTGCATTAAACTGAGGAGCTAGGTTATAAAGTCAGACTATATGAGGTGAAAATATTACACAATCATTTAAGATTGTCATTTAAGATAACTAATCTTATACATGGTAAAGTGTTTTTGCATATATAATGATTATGTTACCAACCTACAGTCAAAATAACCCTTGACAATCTCTTAAAATGGACTACAGGCAGGGCAAGGTGCTCACAGGATAAAACACACTCATAAGAAAAATGAGAGTGAACTAAAGAACAAGGAGAGTCATCATATTTCACTAATTCCAGGGCTTATACTTAATGAATGAATTCCCAGGGTAATCATTTGCATGATTATGATCCTCTACCCCATCCTTCTTTTTCAAATTCAGAGAACATATGTTTAAGTTAAACACTCATGTGATATGGCTTCACTATACTACATGAGCCAAAGAATAAAATTATCCTGGAGTAATAAGTAACCACCAGATGCTATTTCCTTTTGTAGCATCATCGATTGAAAAGAATTTCTCCAGCGTTCTATTCAACCACTACACCCCCCACCCCTCTTCTCAACTTTTACTGAGTTTCCAAAACTGTGCCATCTACAAGAAATAGGCAAGAAAATACTGAAATCCCATTACACCATCAAGTTAAATTTTAAAATGTATTCGCATAACAAAAGAAAATATAACACATGATCCCTGCAGTTATTTGGGCTATTGTTTCTCAAATCATTCAGAGTTCATTAATAGTTGGAAACATATCAAAACTCAATTTTAGTGAGAAATCTCATCTTACCCACAACCATAAGTGTGAATTCAAACCCTCTCTTCACTGATTTTCTGTATACTTGATTTGGGAGATTTGCAAATCCCACATAGCCTTCAAGGTTCTTCTGTTGCTGAGAAAAGCAAAAGGAGTCCGGTTATTCATATATCAACAAATCACTTCTGTCACACATTTCAAATTCCCTTCATTAACCTATTTTTAGAAAACTAAACTATTATTCATGGTAAATTAAACTGATTTTTATAGTGTTACCAATAAAAGTATTAGTTAATTGCAAAAACGGACAAAATGAATTGAGCACAAGTTGACTGACAATAGACAATTATAAAAACCCAAGGGAATAAAATAAAAATTAAAGAAACCTGCCTCAGAGCAAAGATTTCAACTATAGTAAGTTACTAATAATAAGATTCTGACCAATCAACTAAAAAAAACAAAGAATTTTTCACAATAAAAAATTCAAATCCCCTTAAAATTATATTAAGGACTCTTTTAATCATCCCCTTTGCTCATACTAATTACCAGAGGCAGGAACTTCTTGAAATTTATCTTCTTATTCATGAAATAAAATCAAAACGTGGAGTTTAAAATTTTTCATGAACTCTTAAAAGCTCTCATGATCAATGTCAATCAGTAACATTATCTTTCAAGCTGTTATACTAGATCCAATTATGTCACTTCAAGGTTTTTACATGAGCCTGCTGCCTCTATCATCAGGGACATCAGATTTACCCAGGTTTTAAAGTAAATTTCAATTCAGTTTTCTGTGTGGTTTTTGATTCTTTGATGACCTCAATAAGCTTCATGAGTAATTCAAAGAAATCTACTTCTAAATAGGCATAGTAAATCAGTCTGATTTTCAACTTACCCATTGGTGAGAAACACTGTCCATAGTTCAGACCATCTGAGTGAGTAGAGTCTTACTGATTAATTTACTTAGGGGCAGGTCGTATTCATTCATTAAAATGTAATGGCAAAATATTCCTAAGAGGTACACATTTTTCTTAAAGATTTTTGCCACATTTAAATTCTCATCCAAAAAAACTCATATGGGCTCAAAGTACTAATTCAATACATTTGGATTTAACAAAGAACAGCAATCTGCATTCCTTACTAGCATCACATATGTAACTAAATATTCCATCCATAATATTTTTACCTGTTTAAAAATTCATATAAACTAATTCTTAAGACAAATATTGAGAAGATAAGTAAGCCAATTAAATTGAAAGGCTAATTTTAAATATACTAGTTAGGATACTGATCAGAATATTTTAAAGTCAAATATCTGAAAGCCTACTACGTGCAGAGCTAAGAATATGCATTAAATTTAAGGCTTCCTTGGTTCATATTTTATCCAACTATAACTGAAATTTAACTTAGACCAGAAAAAAGCCTCTCTATAAATTATGTAGCATACTCACAGCTACTTTGTAAAGAACACATTTCCATCATTCCAGTGTTCCAGATTCCAACAGACAGATCCACAGAGGAACAGTAAACGAGGAATTCCAAGAATCATACACCGCACATTCAGATGAACAGGAGAGAGAAATCCATTGGAACATAGTAAAAGATAGAGGGAAAAAAATGAAAGTTACTTACATGTAACTCAACAAATTAGAGGTAAATTACAAATAAATTGAAGACAGACTTTTTTCTACTCATGTCAAGGTAATATTTTTTGCCGGATATAAGGCCCAGTGAGTTTTAATCCATTTCAGCAGCTCTCCTGATCAAACACAGAATCAGAGGCCTCCTATCTATCTTTTTATGAAGAACAATTACTATGCCCTGTACCTGAAGTCTAACAAGAAATGGTGAAAAAAGTGTAAAGTATGATGTTTCAAGAAGATATACAGGGACCAAATTTAAATCCCAAGAAGAAAAAAATGTAAATTTCATACAATTTTGCTTTGTCAGTCACTGGATTAAGACAGCCCACTTCAGATAAATGCCAATGTTTTAGTTAAAATCTTTATACAGTGCTATATTTCAAGTAATTAAAATAAAGTTAAGAACTGGAAGAAATGCAAACCTGTAGATACAGGAAAGGGAAGGAAGCTAAAGATGGCAAGCAGTAACAAATGCAAAGATGAAGTAAATGTGATCTGTAAAAACTGAAATGCAAATAATATAGCATAGAGAAGAAAACAGACTATCCTTGGACAAAATGTCTTTAAAAAGGGTATGTCTTTATTCTATATTGAAGAAATCTATGAATTATATCACATCCTAGAACAGATGATGATGATTATTCAAATGTCACCTTCAAAGAGAGGACTGCCCTGATCACCCTTATCTAAAATTACAACCCATTCCTCATCTCAGCACTTTGCTGCTTTATGTTTTTCTCTTTAGCACTTACCACCATTTAACATACATTTTACAAACCTTGTTTATTGTGCTCTCCACCCACCCTACCTCCAACTAAAATGTAAACTCCATCAAGGTACAGATTAAATGAATTACATAAGTTGTGGCATCAAAAAGAGGAAGCCATCTGGGAGAGCTGAAGAAGTTTCAGAGAAAATATTTTAGGTTGCATATTCAAGGAACCCACCATACAAAAGGTGTAAGAAAAACACCTCCATCTACCCCGTGTCTTATTTATTGCTTTATCCTCAACTCCTAGAACAGTCTCAGGCACAACTAGGAGACTGAATTAAGAAAAGGGAGAAAAGCATTCTAGGGCAAAGGAATGGGCCCTAAAGTGGGGATGAACTTGGTACTTTCAGGAACAAAAAGAAGGTACATGAACTACAATGAGGTGAGGTAGTGGACCAGGAGATAAGTGATAAAAAATGAGGTCAGGGAGGCAGGCAGGGGCCAGATCATGTGGTACCCAGCCAAAGTAAGAAATTTGGATGTTATTTTAGGCATGATGGGAAGCCACTGGAGGGTTTTACCAGGCAAGTGACCTGACCTGATTTGTGTTTTAAAGATAGCTCTTACTGCTAAGAGAAGAAATGGAAATAAGAAAACTAGTAAGGAGCCTACTGCAATAGTCCAAGAAAGAAAGGGTATACTGAATTTAGATGGTATGGATGCAGAGAAATGAAGATTCAGAATATGTTTTGAAAGAAGAATTGTCAGGACATTGCTGGTGGGTTAGATGTGATTGGCAAAAGAAAAAGAGACAAAAGATAAAGAGACAAAAGATAACTCCTAAGTACTTGGCTTGAACAACTCAATGGCTAGTGATATCTCCAGGGAAACAGGATACAAAGGGGAGGAAAAGAGTGGGCGGTGAGGGCCAAAATCACAAAAATCAAAAATAGCTTTGAACATGTTAAGTGGAGGTGTCTGTTACATATTCAAGAAGAGATGGCCGGTAGGCAGTTAAACATATGAATTCAGAAATTCCAGGGTTGGTTGGTGCTGAAAATATAGATTTAGGAAACATAAGCATATAGATAGTATTGGGAGAGGATCAGATTCCCAAAGAGAGATTATAGATAAAAGGGGGTCTAGACAGTGCCCTGGAGCACTCCAACATTGAGATGTTAGGCAGAGAAAGAATGAGAAAGATTGATCAGTCAGGGAGGAGAAAGGAAAACTAGGACTGGCTCAAGGTCACTCACTTTATGTTAAATGCCACTGAAAAGTCAAATGAAATACCAGAGATGTAAACATAAAATTTGGAAATAAAAAGATTACTGGTAGTTTTGCACAAAAGCAGTCTCAGTAACAGTGAGGAAGAAGAGTGACTAGGTTGAGAGTAGATAATTCTCTGTACATAACTACTATAACATTTTAAATAATTTCATGTTTTGAATTATTTTAAAATTAAACATGTTACTTGCCAGTTTCCCGACACAACTTATTTCCCAGGAGAGAATCATGTCATATTCATCTCTACATTCCTAACAGAGTGCTGATACACAGGAGTTATTAAAAAAGATAAATGACAAAAATATACTTTCAGGAAAGTTTCTTCTGAGGAAGAAACTGTGTCTCAACACAAAAGACAGACTTAGGAAATACACCAGTAATATATAACACTGGTTGACTAAAACACACAGACTTTTCACATTTCATAAGAATCTTTCCTTACCCCAAATTCTAAAATCAACCACAGTCTATAATTCAGAAGACCTAAACTCAGTCTACAAATGCTTTGGAGAGTGGACTTGTTTTGGTGGACTAAGAGTATGAAAGGGAAACTCTGACTTCCTGTGGTACTGGGCTGTCTGTAGTCATAGCTAGGAAGAAGAGACAGTAAGACAGTGCCAGTGTGAAATATAACCTCTGGATAAAGAAATATTAGTTATAGACCTGAGTGATATAACTGTGACATTTATAAGCATGCGAATGTAGATAAAAGTATATTCACCCAAAATACCTTTAGATCTGAAGAGTATTACTCGATTTCAAACATCAGTTACATAAGAAGAAACAGTTATCAAATCATCTTTTCTAAAAGCATATGTTTACAAAATCTTTTGGTTACTATCTAAAAGATATACCAAATCTCTATGCCAAAATTCACATTTAAGAAAATCAAGCTATAATTCCACTGCTTGCTATTTCACTACCTGTGGAAAAATCAACTTAAATACAATATCCAGTAATTTCAGTGTTTAACTTATTTAAACTTACTTCTAGAAATCAATTATATTCAAAGAACAAGATGCCTCAAAAAGGTTTCAATTGACAGATTATTGGAACCCTTGAGATTTGTTTATATTCTCTTGCCATTTGTTCTTATTCCAAAGAAAAAAGTTATCAAAATCTTGGCATGTGAAAATCCATTATCATTTTAAAGGTTTGAATATTAGTATCTATAAATATTAATGTTTATAAATTAATATATATTTTCCAAAGGAGAAAAGCAGCAACTTGTTTTGAAAACTGCTAAATATGCTTTTCAGTAACAACGAAATTGAGTTGTGACAGGCTGGAAGTGACAAAAGTCGGAATTTGAGGAAAATTAAAACATATTTTTGGGAGGATCTACTATAAACCTTCAGCTCTCCCCATCTTTACAAAAAGAGATATTCAGCCCCGAATTACATAAATATGACCAGGATTCTATTTCTCCCCTTAGTAACTACAATTAAAACAAACAAACAAACAAAAAAACAGACTGCAAAGATCCAAGGAAGGTTTACATCGGTAACTTAAAATTTCAAAGGTAACATTTGATCTTTCCTAAATAATTTCAAGTTAAAGCTGTACCACTTTGGATTTTAAAACATAGACAAACTGTATGCTGTTTCACATACTGACAAATACAATTAAATTTCTTTCTCCTAAAGTTCACGTATTTCTAAATACAAAAAAACAACTACTCACTACAAAAGAAAAAAGATACATAAATTTACTTGTCTACTCATTATTACTAACAAAAGCCTTACATCATACACAAAGATGAAACTGTCTAGCACTCAAGTCACATTCCTCCCATCTCTTACATAATTCAAGGAGAAAATTAAAGAACTTCACTATTTAAATCCCTTAAGTATTTTAATATAACTGGTGTAAAAATACCTAGATTCTAGATTTAATATAACAAGAACACTAAGATGTTACAAGATAACATAAGCTTGTCCTAAATGTTAACTTTGATGTTCCCTCCCCAATTTTCTCTAAAGATCATATCTTAGTTTGCATGACCCCAGCTCCTCCCTTTTTACTGAGATGAACAATTGTGTACAAATGGAACCAACTTTTACTTTCTTAATCTTATTCTGGATTCTTGGTTAATCTACTTAAAAGATTTTAATATTTAATTGTATGAACACAGGTAAGAATGAGATAACTTAGAAGTTTAAATACATTTTTTTCTTTGCTCTGAACTTGGAATTTAAATCTCTACTCACAGAATTACTGGCCACACTCATTCAATCAACACAGTTACTGGACCCTTACAATGTGTGTATTAGTAATTAGGGATGTAAAAGCTAATAAAAACAAGGTCCCTGCTTATAAAACTAAGAATCTGAGGTCAGGTAAGTTAGAAGACAATTATATTAACACAGTGATAAATACTATAATGGAGGCAAGCGCATAAATATAACTATGAGAACGAAAAAAAGGGTGCTTTCTCCTATCCTGGGGTCAAATCCTTCAGATCCTGAAGGACTAGTAGGCCTTAGTCTGATGAGAAATGTGGGTAGGTGCTAGAGAATATGAGCAGGCCAACTGGTAACTGTACAGGTCCAAAAGCAAGAGGAGAGAGCACAGTTCTTTAGGGTAACTACAAATAGTTCAATACAACTCATTATCAGGGTCCAGGAGATACAGGGTAGGAAAGTTAAGCAAAAGCCAGATTATAAAGGACTTTGTTGGCCACACTAAAGAACTTAGAATAGGCTTCATCTTGAAAACTTATGAACAGCATTAAAGGATTTGAAGCAGAAAATTGCACAATCACATTAATTCACATGCCAAGTCACATTCATATTTTAAAAAATTACCACTAACAATAATATTGAGGATGAACTGCAGGAGATAATGGTAGCAATCCCAAGATCTGTTGCAGTAGCCCAGGGAAGACAAAAGCAGTGGGGATGAAGAGAAATTAAGTTAGAATGCTACTGTCCCTAACAGTAGCCACTAGCTACATGTGGCTATCAAGCACTTGAAATTTAGCTAGTCTGAATTAATATATGCTCTAAGTATAAAATAGAAACCAGGCTTTGAAAACCGATTATGAAAAAAAGAATAAAGCATGTCAATTTTTATACTGATTACAGGTTGAAATAAAATTTTAGCTATACTGGGCTACATAAAATCTGATACTAAAGTTAAACTCACGTGTTCCTTTTTACTTTTTAAACGTAGCTACTAGAAAAGTTTAAATTACATATGTGGCTTGCATTAACTTCTAATGGACAGTGCTGGGTGAGATATTAATGACATGAACTGACAAGTCTCTGTAATTTGTGGGGGGAGTGGTAAGACTCAAATTTATGAATTTAGGTTGAGCAACTGGATTAATGGTTGTTCCAATCATTAAAAGCAAAATTCATTTGAGTTTAAGGTGCTAAATTGGCTTTAGGGAGACAAATATCTAGTAGGCAGCGACATATACAAAAGTTAGAAGTTCTAGAAATGTCTAGGTTAGGCAGATATTAACATTTTAAGTCAACAACATTTAAACGGTATGAAGGCCATGGGTATGGATTCAATTGCAGTATACAAAGTAGGAAGCAGGTCAGAACCAACACCAACACCCCACTACCACCACCACTACCACCTACACAAACCTAGGAAAAGGGAAGACAGAAGAATGAGGAAAGTAGTTCTTAGAAGCAGTTCAAGGAGGTCAACTGTAGCGGCCTCCTTCAAGAAGTGGTCAACTGTACCAAATGCTCTGGAGTGGTCAATATAGAGACATAGAAGAATCTATATATCATTATCAGGGACCACTGTCAGAGCAGTGGAAAGATAGGGGAAAGACAGATGAAGGCAGACTGGAATTAAATAAGCAGTGAATAACTAACTGCAGACAGTGAGGGTAAACAATTCTTTCTGAATGCTTATCTGTGAATAGAAGAGCAATAAGGTAGAAGCTAGAGGACAATAAAGGGTTATGCAAGTTTTAGGAATTAAAAAAAAAAAAGGATAGCTGAATGTTTAAATGCTAATAAATGCTGTGAGTTTGGTGTTAGTAGATGCAAATTATTACATACAGAATGGATAAACAACAAGGTCCTACTGTATAGCACAGGGAACTACAATCAATATCCTGGAATAAACCACAATGGAAAAGAATATAAAAAAGAATGTATATATGTGTATAACTGAGTCACTGCTGCACAGCAGAAATTAACACAACACTGTAAATCAACTATACTCCAATAAATAAATTTTTTAAAAATGCTTTAAAAAGTAAAAAATAAGTTAAAAAAAAAAAAAAAGAAAAGATTACCTAGACAGGGACTTCCCTGGTGGCAAAGTGGTTAAGAATCTGCCTGCCAATGCAGGGGATACGGGTTCAATCCCTGGTCCGGGAGGATCCCACATGCCGCGGAGCAACTAAGCCCGCGCACTGTAACTACTGAGCCTGCGTGATGCAACTACTGAAGCCCATGCACCTAGAGCCCGTGCTCCGCAACACGGAGAGAAGCCACTGCAATGAGAAGCCTGTGCACCTCAATGAAGAGTAGCCCCCGCTCGCTGCAACTATACATAGCTCACACACAGCAACAAAGACCCAACGCAGCCAAATAAGTAAATAAATAAAATTAATTTTAAAAAAAAGATTACCTACACAAGCAGCTGAAGAAAGAAAGGTAAACCAGGATACAGTTAACATTCTGGAATGATGGACAGAATTTTCTCTAAACTCCAGAAAAAAAAAAATCACCTGCTAATCCTAAAAGAAGAGGGATGGACCAGGGAATTTTAAGAGAGAAAGATTTGAATCAGCAACCACCAAAACAAAAAGAAGGGCTAGGAATACACAACAGGCAGCCAAGGAATTCTGTCCACTAGTTTAGGCTAAAGATCTGTGTGAATGTATCCCTGAAGCCACGAGATCTTTTATTCCAATAGCAATCTGTAACTTGAATGTAAGCCAATAGGCTGTTATTTGAAGCTGTTATTTTGCAGAAAGGGTACCCAAAACTACAAGGGATCAAGGGAGCTGACATGTATGGTTGAAGTGATTTAGTGAACAAAATGGAGAGAGTCAAGGATCCAAGGTATGAAGTAAGGAAATGAGATAGCTAAGAATATGAAATTGTGAATAGAATAAGCCATACAATTAAGATTTCAGAGGTGGAACAGAAGTTCCAGATGATGACCACATGGAGCCATTAAAATGACAGCTCAACCATAATCCAGATACTGTGAAGCTAAATTATTGAACAAGTTTTACACATGGGCACTAAAAACGCCCCAGAATGGTAAGAGAGCTTGGGGTAGAAAGAAAAACTGAGTGTTTGGTGACATCTTTAACAAATAAGGAGAAAACAGGGATGTGGTAACTGACAAATTTAAGAAGGGTGAGAAAATACTGTTGTTAAGTAGCATAAGCTTTAAAGAAGCAGGGCTTTTTTTAAAGGAAGAATGGTCTAGAGTCTAGACAAGCACTATCTGATAGAAATGTAAGGTGAATGACATATGTAATTATAAATATTCTAGTAGACACATTATGGAAGTAAGAGTAAAAAGGTGAAATTAATATCATTTTATTTCACCCAATGTATATACAATATTATCATTTCAATATGCAATCAATATAAAAAGTTATTATGACTCATTTTACATTATTCATTACTCTACTTTCTTTTCCTTTGTAACAATCTTTGAAATACAGCGCGACTTACTTAGGACTAGCCACATTTCAAGTGCTCAAGAGCCACATGTGGTTAGCGGCTACCCTACTAGATACAGAAATAGAAATTTCAGGGCTTCTCTGGTGGAGCAGTGGTTGAGAATCTGCCTGTCGATGCAGGGAACATGGGTTCGCACCCTGGTCCAGGAAGATCCCATATACCGCGGAGCGGCTGGGCCCGTGAGCCATGGCCGCTGAGCCTGTGCGTCTGGAGCCTGTGCTCCGCGATGGGAGAGGCCACAACAGTGAGAGGCCCGTGTACCACAAAAAAAAAAAAGAAAAAGAAAAAGAAAAAAGAAATTTCATAGATATAGGACATTTTCATCATTACCAAAAGTTCTACTAGAGAGCACAAAACTAAATGAACAATAGTACCCAGTAGTAAGTGAGGATGTGGGAAAATAGGCACTTTCGTACATGACTGGTAGAATATAAACTGAAACCACTGCCCTGAAGATCAATTTGGCCATGTGCATCAAAAACTTAAGTTTTCATGCTCTCACACTCAACAAATTCCACTTTCATGAATTTATAATCTTACAAATTTATAAGATTTAGATAAAAGAACATTCAACAAAACACTATTAACAATAATGAAAAATCATAAAAACCAAAGTTTCAAAAACAAGTGAAACAAGTAATACATTATGGTACTCCCATGTGTTAAAATACCAAGCAGCCATTAAAATTAAAGTTTTAGAAGAACAGACATGACAGATAACAACATACTGAATGGAGTAACTATTATTACACAGTTGGTACAGTAATATTTACCTTTAAACATTCTCTTATGTATATACTGGAAAACAAAAGAATATAGACTAGTGACATTAATGAAATTAGCAGAACAAAAAGACTCCAGAAAATTCTCTCCATTAAAAGCAAGAGAAAATGTCTTACAAACTCTGGAAATTAACAAAAGGCTTGCAGCAATCCAAAGAGCGCTTATTCAAGAAAAAGGGCTGAATCTCAGTAAAAACTGCAGCATTTGTTGCATTTTAACTCGCCTATTCTTATCTTCCCTCATCAGCTCTACAGTAGCCTTGAAAACTGACAGCAGGCAATCATGGCAAAAATTAGCACCCTGTCAGCAACTGGAATAGGCAGAATAGGCTCCTTCAGAGCCCCATTCCCAAAGAACAGTATGTGACCTGTTTGATGATTCCCTGCAAGGCCCCACAAATAACCACTAGGATAACCAGAGACTTCAGTGACAACACATGACAAAGAAAACAGACTTTACAGAATTAGTTCCCCAAAAGTCACTAAACAAGCAAACAACAAACAGTGATAATAAATAAACCCTGAGGGGTGGAGGAGAAAGGGGAGAGGGAGAATCTGACCACTGGTGTCACGCTGTATAGTTCAAAATGTCCAGTTTTCAACAAAAAAATTATCAGACATGCAAAAAAACCCCAAGAAAGCATAACCCATATTCGGGGTGGGGGGGGAGAAGCAATCAATAGAAACTAACCCTGAGAAAACTCAGACATTAGACAGAGACTTTAAATCTGCTATTTAAAATACATTCAAATAACTAAAGGAAATCATGTCTAAAAAACTAAAAGTATAAGAACTACATTCACCAAATAGAGAAAATTAATAGAGATGGAAATTATTAAAAAGAACCAAATAAAAATTCTCAAGTTCAAAAGTAGAATAACTGAAATGAAACTTCACTAGAGAGAGAGGATCAAAAACAGATGTGAGCTAGCAGAAGAATTAGCAAACTTGAAGTTTGGTCAAATAACATTTACCAGTCTAAGGAACAGAAACAAAAAAGAGTGAAGAAAAAACTGAACAGAGCCAGAGACTGTGGAACAAAATCAAGCATACGAACCTACACATAACGGGAGTCCCTGAAGTAGTAGAAAGGAGGAGGGAGGGAGAGAGGGAAAGAGACAGGGGGAGAAAAGGAGTAAGAGGCAAAAAGTATGTTTGAAGAAACAACGGCAGACAATATCCCAAATCTGAAGAAAAATATGTTTACACATTAAAAGCTCAGCAACTCCAAACAGGAAAAAAGCAAAGAGATCCACACCAAGACACATCAAAATCAAACTGCCAAAAAACGGAGACAAAAAATCAGGAAAGCAGCAAGAGAGACTTTAAATGACCATATACAGGGGACTCTTAAAATCAATAATGACTAACATGTCATCAGAAACCAGAGGCCAGAAAGTAGATGGATGACACATGCAAGATGTTAAAACAAAAAGACTGTCAACCAAGAATTCAGTCTCTACCAAAGGTATCTTTCAAAAATGAAGGTGAACTTAAGACATTCTCTGATAAGCAAAAATTGAGAGAATTCCTCACAATCAGATATGCCCTACGAGAAATACTACATAAAAGACAGTACAAATATAATTTTTATTTGCAACTCTCTTCTACCCGATTTAAAGGAACACTTCATGAAGCAATAATTATTAAATTGTGTTCTTGGGTTTATAAAGTAGAAAGAAGTAATTTGTATGACACTAAGAGCACAAAGGAGGGAAGAGGAAATGAAAGTATACAGGAGCAAAATTACTGTATTCTATTGAAACTAAGTTGGTAATAACCCAAATTACAATGTTATCAGTTATTAATTGTAATCGCCAGGGCAATAAATAAATAACCTAATTAAATATTAGGCACAGCACTTTAACAGACATTCCCTCAAAGAAGATATACAAATTGACAATAAGCAGGTGAAAAGATGTTTAACATCATTAGCCATTAGGGAAATGCAAATTAGAACCAAAATGATACCACCTCACTCCTACTACTATAGTTTAAAGGGACAGACAATAACAAATGTGGACATGGATGTGGAGAAACTGAAACCTTCACACATTGCTGGTGGGAATGTAAAATGCTACAGCTGCTTTGGCAAACAGTTTGGTAGCTCCTCAGAAAGTTAAACATAGTTACCCTATGATCCAGCAATTCCATCCCAAGGTATAGATCCAAGAGAATTGAAAACATAAGTCCACATAAAAACTGGTACTTAAATGTTCTTGGCAGCATTACTCACAATAGCCAAAAAATAGAAATAAGCCACATGTCCATCAACTGATGAACGGATAAACAAAATTATGTGGTATTATCTATGCAACAGAATATCATTCAGTAATAAAAAGGTACAAAGTACTGATGCATGCTATCAATACAATATAGATGAACCTTGAAAACACCATGCTAAGTGAAAGAAGCTAGTTGCAAAAAAGTATTGAATGATTTCATTTATATGAAATGCCCAGAATAGGAAATTCTATAGAGATGGAAAGTAGATTAGTGGTTGCCTAGACCTGGGAATAGGAGAGAATGGGAGTAACTGTTAATAAGTACAGGGTTTCTTTTTGGGCTGATGAAAATGTCCTCAAATTAGATAGTGATGATGGTTGCACAACTCTGTGAATATACTAAAAATGACAGAACTGAATTTTATGGCATGTGAATTGTATTTCAATAAAGCTGTTACAGAATCAAGTATGTAGTGTCTATAATACACTACCTTTCATATATAATTTTTATATCTCCTTTCCTACATGTATCTTCTCATTTGTGTAAAAAGATAGGAAGAAACTAAAAACTAAGCAAGAAATTATTAAGATTGGTTACCCATATGGATGGGTGGTTAAATGGCAGAAAAGGAAAACGAGAATAGGGTAAAAGAGATGAGAGGTGGAAGGGACACTTCCGGACATACTGTTTTACAGAACTGACTATTAACACCACAATAATGTTTCACATATTCCAATGAAAAAAATAACCAAAATCAGCCAGGATGTGAGAAGAGCTCAAAATGGACTAAAAACAGTAACAAATAAAACTTAACTGTATTTCAAATGAGTAACATAACTCCAATGAACAAGGTGGGTAAGAAAAGAACATAACTCTGGAAAACAGTATGTTGACTGAATAGTATAAGACTAAAAACAAAAAGAAGTGTATGCAATACTACACTCTAATAAGTAAATATATTTATAACAGCAATTCTGAAACTACACTTATGTGTATACCAGAACTGAACAAATAAGTAAATAAATTGTAGATGAGAGGTTTTCCACTGTTGGAGAAAGGAGTTACAAATAAGAAAAGAGAAAGGCTAGACTTAATCTTGTGTTAGTAGATTAGAATTGGTGTATTAGTATGAATTCATGGTTTTTAATATACATAAACATATATATTTATGTTAACCTATATTATATATATTATCTATACATACACATAGATATGTATAGAAATACAGATGTGTGAATGTACACAAAAATATAACTTCCTTGGGGGCTTCCCTGGTGGCGCAGTGGTTGAGAGTCCGCCTGCTGATGCAGGGGACATGGGTTCGTGCCCCGGTCCGGGAAGATCCCACATGCCGCGGAGCGGCTGGGCCCGGGGGCCA
>NC_041218.1:42761712-42767001 GCF_002837175.3 Physeter macrocephalus
TGAGCCATGGCCGCTGAGCCTGCGTGTCCGGAGCCTGTGCTCCGCAACGGGAGAGGCCACAACAGTGAGAGGCCTGCGTACCACAAAATAAATAAATAAACAAATAAATAAATAACTTCTTAGATCTATGTTAAAAACACCTAGAAGCAAAGACACCCCAGGAGTAATGAGCATTTTTAGTGCTGAGACCTTGGCTTCTAAATACTATTCTGAAATAAAAGGAACCTGAACTCCTTGGAAAATGATCAATTCCAGGGCTTAAGGAAGAAAAATAAAAGACGAACCAGAAAATAAGGAAGTGCTCCAAAAAAAAATGAGGAGGCATGTTGAAAGATGAATAGGAGCTAATGGGAAAGAGCTCCCAATGGTCAAATTCAGGACAATTGGAGCAAAAAGCAATGATAAAATTAATATTCATGTGTCCTAATATTAATAAATAATTGAATGAATGAATGCATGAGATAGAACAATTCTTCCTTACAAAAGAATTCCCATTAAAAAATGTAGCATTGGGAACTCCCTGGCAGTCCAGTGGCTAGGACTTGGCACTTTCACTACCATGTCCTGGGTTCAATTCCTCATCTGGGAACTAAGATCCTGCAAGCCACAAGGAGTGGCAAAAAAAAAAAAAAAAAAAAAAATTGGAAACAGAAAATCACTACTAAGGCAAACAGCACAGTAATAATTGTGACAGACAAGAATTATTGACAGATAGTAGATAAAAGGTATGATGAGAAATAAGTTATTTGCATAGTTCAACAAAGGACTAGTATCTAAAATATACAACTCAATTAGACAACAAGCACAACTTAAAAATGGACCAAAGATTTCAACAGACCACCAAAGACATAGACGACAATAAGCACATGATAAGATCCTCAACATCTATCATTAGGAAAATGCAAATTATGATCACAATGAGGTATCTCTACAATTCCACTAGAATGGCTAAAATTAGTAAGAGTGGCCATCCCAGGTGTTGGTGAATACGTGAACCAACTAGAATTTTTACACACTGTTGATGGGAACATAAATGTTAACATCTATGTGGGAAAATGGTTTGGCAATTTCTTAAAAAGTTCAATGTACACCTACCTATAACTTAGCCTAAGTATTTACCCAAGAGAAATGTAATCATATGCCACCATCATTAAAGTTTTTACAAGTTTACAAAGAAAAAAGTCAAAAAGAAAATACATCCAAATGTTAACACTGGTTGTATTTTGCTAACTGGATTTGGAGGTAATTCACTTTTATACTATTTTCTATTTTCCAAGTTATTATTAAGGAACCTGAAGCATTTCCATCCAAAAAAAAAATCACATAGAAAGAAAATGAAGTCATATTCACAAGTCGCTATACGTTTTCTTTTTGATAAATCAGATCTTTATTTTCCATTTCTGACATGTTCATTAGACTGCAAAGGAAGAAACTCTACAGATAATTCCGACAAGATTTCAATCATGATGTGAATATGGGCAAAGCAGAGAAATAAAGGCTGGAGTACAAATAAGATGGATTAATAGCTGCTTAGTTGTATATCAACTTCAACAGAATTATACACCACAAGGAGCCAACCCTAATTAAGCCCAGATAACATTATATAATATTTTGAGGGCTTCCCTGGTGGCGCAGTGGTTAAGAATCCACCTGCCAATGCAGGGCACATGGGTCCGAGCCCTGGTCCGGGAAGATCCCACCTGCCGTGGAGCAACTAAGCCCGTGCGCCACCACTACTGAGCCTGCGCCCTAGAGCCCGCGAACCACAGCTACTGAAGCCAGTGCCCCTAGAGCCCATGCTCCACAACAAGAGAAGCCACCGGCACATGGGTCCGAGCCCTGGCCCGGGAAGATCCCACCTGCCGTGGAGCAACTAAGCCCGTGCGCCACCACTACTGAGCCTGCGCCCTAGAGCCCGCGAACCACAGCTACTGAAGCCAGTGCCCCTAGAGCCCATGCTCCACAACAAGAGAAGCCACCGCCATGAGAAGCCCGTGCACCGCAACACAGAGCAGCCCCTGCTCGCTGCAACTAGAGAAAGCAAAAGACCCAACGCAGCCAAAAAGAAATTAAAAGAATAAATAAAATAAAATTTATAAAATAATAATAAAAATATTTTTATAAAAACATAAAAGATATACTTTAAGTGTGCACATGATAAAACCTGAAAAAGTAACAAAAACTTTATATGACACAGTCAGAACACAAATGAAATTCCATATGGAAATACGTGGATCCAAACCTTGCCCTTTTCTCCACGCTCAAACCAGAATCTGAAAGATAAAGTTTCAGTTAAGGGCAGAACTACAAAATGTGACTGCAAATAGTAAGGAGGAGGTGGTGGAACACATTTCACCCACTCAATCAAGAAGTTTCTCTAATTAAAAAAAAAAAAAAGTGTTGAAGAAGCAAGATGAAACAACAGCAGCACAAGTGGGAAAGGTAGAGACACCTTAGTTGACACTATGCTCCACATGTCAGTAAGGAAATAAAGTTACCGTAAAAGATAACTTTAGGCCTCGTTAACAGATTTATATAGCACGTAGACAGACACAAACGATAGACTTATTCAAAACTGCAATTTAAAATCACAATATATTCATTTCGGTTCAAGGTGTCAGCAAGGATATATACCAAATGAAGAAAGTTCAGAGGGGAGTAACAATGGTTGGACGGATGTAACCACCTGCCACATAACATTTTCCTTGTTAAAAGAAACAGAAAGACTAAAAGTTGGCACAAAAGATTCAGAGAGAGAATTGTCTTCAAACTATTAAATAATAATATTAAAGACAGAAATCAGATATCTTTTTGGTCTAAAGGAGTAAATGAGAACTTCTGAATACAAATATCAAAGACAGATACATATAAAAATACGAAGAGGGTTCAAGATGACAGAGTAGAAGGACATGCGTTCACTCCCTCTTGCAAGAGCGCCGGAATCACAACTAAGTGCTGAATAGTCATTGAGAGGAAGACACTGAAACTCACCAAAAAAGATACCCCACATCCAAAGAAAAAGGAGAAGCCACAACGAGACGGTAGCAGGGGTGCAATCACAATAAAATCAAATCCTATAACTGCTGGGTGGGTGACTCACAAATTGGAGAACACTTATACCACAGAAGTTCACCCACTGGAGTGAAGGTTCTGAGCCCCACGTCAGGCTTCCCAAGCTGGGGGTATGGCAACAGGAGGAGGAATGCCTAGAGAATGAAGACACTGAAGGCTAGTGGGATTTGATGGAAGGACTTCGACAGGTCTAGGAGAAACAGAGACTCCACTCTTGGAAGGCACACACAAAGTAGTGTGCGCATCGGGACCCAGGGGAAGGAGCAGTGACGCCAAAGGAGACTGAACCAAACCTACCTGCTAGTGTTGGAAGGCCTCTGGCTGTGGCTCACCGTGAGGACAAGGACATGAGCAGCAGAAGTTCTGGGAAGTACTCCTTGGCAAGAGCCCTCCCAGAGTCCTCCCATAGCCCCACCAAAGAGCCAGGTGGGCTCCAGTGTTGGGTCACCTCAGGCGAAACAACTAACAGGGAGGAAACCCAGCCCCACTCATCAGCAGACAAGCGGATTAAAGTTTTACTCATCTCTGCCCACAAGAGCAACACTCAGCTCTACCCACCATCTGTCCCTCCCACCAGGAAACTTGCACAAGCCTCTTAGATAGTCTCATCCACCAGACGGCAGACAGCAAAAGCAAGAAGAACTACAATCCTGCAGCCTGTGGAACAAAAACCAGTCACAGAAAGACAGACAAGATGAAAAGGCAGAGGGCTAGGTACCAGATGAAGGAACAAGATAAAACTCCCAAAAAACAACTAAATGAAGTGGAGATTGGCAACCTTCCAGAAAAAGAATTGAGAATAATGATAGTGAAGATGATCCAGGGCCTCGGTAAAAGAATGGAGGCAAAGATCGAGAAGATGTAAGAAATGTTTAACAAAGACTTAGAAGAATTAAAGAAAAAACACCTAGAAGAATCAAAGAACAAAGAAAAAGAGATGAACAATAAAAAAATTGAAATGAAAAATACACTAGAAGGAATCAGTAGCAGAATAACGGAGGCAGAAGAACGGATAAGTGACCTGGAAGACAGAATGGTGGAATTCACTGCTGTGGAACAGAATAAAGAAAAAAGAATGAAAAGAAATGAAGACAGCCTAAGAGACCTCTGGGACAACATTAAACACAACAACATTCGCATTATAGGGGTCCCAGAAGGAGAACAGACAGAGAAAGGACCCGAGAAAATATCTGAAGAGGTTATAGTCGAAAACTTCCCTAACGTGGGAAAGGAAATAGCCACCCAACTCCACGAAGCGCAGCGAGTCCCATACAGGATAAACCCAAGGAGAAACATGCCGAGACACATAGTAATCAAACTGACAAAAATTAAAGACAAGGAAAAAGTATTGAAAGCAGCAAGGGAAAAATGACAAATAACATACAAGGGAACTCCCAAAAGGTTAACAGCTGATTTCTCAGCAGAAACTCTACAAGACAGAAAGGAGTGGCCTGCTATATTTAAAGTGATGAAAGGGAAGAACCTACAACCAAGATTACTCTACCCAGCAAGGATCTCATACAGATTCGATGGAGAGATCAAAAGCTTTACAGACAAGCAAAAGCTAAGAGAATTCAGCACCACCAAACCAGCTCTACAACAAATGCTAAAGGAACTTCTCTAAGTGGGAAACACAAGAGAAGAAAAGGACCTACAAAAACAAACCCAAAACAAAAAGACACAGTCTCGCTAAATGGATACAAAAACAAGACCCATGTATATGCTGTCTACAAGAGACCCATTTCAGACCTAGGGACACATACAGACTGAAAGTGAGGGGATGGAAAAAGATATTCCATGCAAACGGAAATCAAAAGAAAGCTGGAGTAGCTATACTCATATCTGATAAAATAGACTTTAAAATAAAGAACGTTACAAGAGACAAGGAAGGACACTACATAATGATCAAAGGATCAATCCAAGAAGAAGACATAACAATTATACATATATATGCACCCAACATAGGGGCACCTGAACACATAAGGCAACTGCTAACAGCTATAAAAGAGGAAATCGACAGTAACACAATAATAGTGCGGAACTTTAACACCTCACTTACACCAATGGACAGATGATCCAGACAGAAAATTACTAAGGAAAAACAAGCTTTAAAAGACACAATGGACCAGATAGAATTAATTGATATATATAGGACATTCCATCTAAAAACAGCAGATTACACTTTTTTCTCAAGTGTGCACAGAACATTCTCCAGGA
>NC_041218.1:42767386-42769978 GCF_002837175.3 Physeter macrocephalus
AGAGAAAGAAGAACAAACAAAACACAAAGTTAGCAGAAGGAAAGAAATCATAAAGATCAGAGCAGAAATAAATGAAACAGAAACAAAAAAAAAAACAATAGCAAAGATCAATAAAACTCAAAGCTCGTTCTTTGAGTAGATAAACGAAACTGATAAACCTTTAGTCACATCAAGAAAAAGGAGAGAACTCAAATCAATAAAATTAGACATGAAAAAGGAAGAGTTACAATGGACACTGCAGAAATACAAAGCATGATAAGAGACTACTACAAGCAACTCTATTCCAATAAAATGGACAACCTGAAAGAAACAGACAAATTCTTAGAAAGGTATAACCTTCCAAGACTGAACCAGGAAGAAATAGAAAATATGAACAGACCAATCACAAGTAACGAAATTAAAACTGTGATTAAAAATCTTCCAACAAACAAAAGTCCAGGACCAGATGGCTTCACAGGTGATTTCTATCAAACATTTAGAGAAGAGCTAACACCCATCCTTCTCAAACTCTTCCAAAAAATTGCAGAGGAAGGAACACTCCTAAACTCATTCTATGAGGCCACCATCACCCTGACACCAAACCCAGACAAAAATACTACAAAAAAAAGAAAATTGCAGACCAACATCACTGATGAATTTAGATGCAAAAATCCTCAACAAAATGCTAGCAAACAGAATCCAACAACACATTAAAAGGATCATATACCGTGATAAAGTAGGATTTATCCCAGGGATGCAAGGATTCGTCAAAATACGCAAATCAATGTAATACACCATTAACAAATTGAAGAAGAAAAACCATACGATCACCTCAAAAGATGCAGAAAACGCTTTCAACAAAATTCAACACCCATTTATGGTAAACACTCTCCAGAAAGTGGGCATAGAGGAACCTACCTCAACATAATAAAGGCCATATACAACAAACCCACAACCAACATCACTCTCAATGGTGAAAAACTGAAAGCATTTCCTCTAAGATCAGAAACAAGATAAGGATGTCCACTCTCGCCACTATTATTCATCATAGTTTTGGAAGTCCTAACCACAGCTACCAGAGAAGAAAAAGACATAAAAGGAATACAAATTGGAAAAGAAGAAGTAAAACTATCCCTGTTTGTAGATGACATGGTACTATATACATAGAGAATCCTAAGCATGCCACCAGAAAACTACTAGAGCTGATCAATGAATCTGGTAAAGTTGTAGGATACAAAATTAATGCACAGAAATCACTGGCATTCTTATACACTAATGATGGAAAATCTGAAAGAGAAATTAAGAAACACTCCCATTTACCATTCCAACAAAAAGAATAAAATACCTAGGAATAAACCTACGTAGGGAGACAAAAGACCTGTATGCAGAAAACTATAAGACACTAATGAAAGAAATTAAAGATGATACAAACAGATGGAGAGATGCACTATGTTGTTGGATTGGAAGAATCAATATTGTGAAAATGACTAAACTACCCAAAGCAATCTACATATTCAGTGCAATCCCTATCAAATCACCAATGGCACTTTTTACAGAACTAGAACAAAAAATCTTAAAATTTGTAGGGAGACACAAAAGACCTTGAATAGCCAAAGCAGTCTTGAGGGGAAAAAAACTGAGCTGGAGGAATCAGACTCCCTGACTTCAGACTATACTACAAGCCTACAGTAATCAACACAATATGGTACCGGCACAAAAACAGAAATACAGATCAATGGAACAGGATAGAAAGCTCAGAGATAAACCCACGCACCTATGGTCAACTAATCAATGACAAAGAGGGAAGGATATACAATGGAGAAAACACAGCCTCTTCAATAAGTGGTGTTGGGAAAACTGGACAGCTACATGTAAAAGAATGAAATTAGAAAACTCCCTAACACCATACACAAATATAAACTCAAAATGGACTAGAGGCCTAAATGTAAGACCGGATACTGTAAAACTCTTAAAGGAAAATATAGGAAGAACACTCTCTGCCATAAATCACAGCAAGATCTTTTTTGATCCACCTCCTAGAGTAATGGAAATAAAAACAAAAATAAACAAATGGGACCTAATGAAACTTAAAAGCTTTTGCAAAGCCAAGGAAACTACAAAAAAAATGAAAAGACAACCCTGAGAATGGGAGAAAATATTTGTAAATGAATCAACTGACAAAGGATTAATCTCCAAATATATAAACAGTTCATGCAGCTCAATATTAAAAAAAAAAACAACCCAATCAAAAATTGGGCAGAAGACCTAAATAGACATTTCACCAAAGAAGACATACAAATGGCCAAGAAGCACATGAAAAGCTGCTCAACATCACTAATTATTAGAGAAATGCAAACCAAAACTACAATGAGGTATCACCAGTTAGAATATACCAGTTAGAATGGGCATCAACAGAAAATCTACAAACAACATATGTTGGAGAGGGTGTGGAGAAAAGGGAACCCTCTTGCACTGTTGGTGGGAATGTAAATTGATACAGTCACTATGGAGAACAGTATGGAGGTTCCTTAAAAAACTAAAACTAAAATTACCATATGACCCAGCAATCCCACTACTGGGCATATACCCAGAGAAAACCATAATTCAAAAAGA
>NC_041218.1:42770261-42804114 GCF_002837175.3 Physeter macrocephalus
TGATGAATTGGGAGATTGGGATTGACATACATACACTAATATGTATAAAATGGATAACTAATGAGAACCTGCTGTATAAAAAAATAAAATAAAATTCAAAAATTTAAAAATAGGAAGAAAAAATTGACAGCTATTCAAAGATGAATGTGCTATCTCAGAAGGCAGTGAGTTTCTAACAGACTAAATCAGCACTGTTTGTTAGAACTATAACACAAGTCATACACGTAATTTTAAATTTTCTAGAGGCCACATTTAAAAAAGCAGAAATAAACAAGTAGGGCTTCCCTGGTGGCGCAGTGGTTAGGAATCCACCTGCCAATGCAGGGGACACGGGTTTGAGCCCTGGGCCGGGAAGATCCCACATGCCACAGAGCAACGAAGCCCGTGTGCCACAACTACTGAGCCTGTGCTCTAGAGGCTGGGAGCCACAACTACTGAAGCCCGCAGGCCTAGAGCCCGTGCTCCACAACAAGAGAAGCCACCGCAATGAGAAGCCTTCGCACCTCAATGAGGAGTAGCCCCCGCTCGCCGCAACTAGAGAAAGCCCGCACGTAGCAGCAAAGACCCAACGCAGCCAAGTAAACAAATAAATAAATTTATTTTTTTAAAAAAGAAAAGCAATATCAAGAACATACTCAAAATTTTTAATGGATTAACTTTAGTCCGTTTTAATCAGTCACTACTGTACTTGTGCACTGATGACATATATGCATTCTGTATACAACACAGCAGTTTTGTCAAAGAATTCAAATTATTTCCAGTATATACCTCTCAAAGTAGCTTCTTAAAGACATAAAAGCCATTTCTTGTCAGAATATTGAATCCCATGACTCACAAATGTTTGACTGATATTCATCTTAGTGTTACTTGCCTAATAAAAAGAAATGTAGGTAGGCAGAAAAAGTATTCATTATTACCTGTTTTTAAAAATTTTTTCTATAGCTTACCTACATTACAACACAAGAAAACAGAAATTCAATTCCTGTTATGGACTGAATTGTGTACCCCAAAAATTCTTACAATGAAGCCCTAACCCCAATGTAACTATATTTGGGAGATAGGACCTTTAAGAGGGTAATTTAGGTTAAAGGGGGCCATAAGAGTGGGGTCCATCATATGGGACTGGTATCTTACAAGAGGAAGAGACACTAGAGATATCTCTTTCTCCCTCCATGAGTGCACAAAGGCCATGTAAGAACACAGTGAGAAGGTGGCCATATGCAATCCAGGAAGACCCTTCAAGAGAAACCAAACCTGCTGGCACCTTGATCCTGGACTTTCCTGTGAGAAAACAAATGTCTGTTGTTTAAGCCAGGGGTCCCCAACCCCCAGGCCGCGGACCGGTAGCGGTCAGCAGCCTGTTAGGAACCGGGCTGCACAGCAGGTGAGCAGCGAGTGAGCAAAGCTTCATCTGCCGCTCCCCATCCCTCGCATTACCACCTGAACCATCCCCAACCCCTCCCCCATCGCCACCGGTCCATAAAAAAATTGTACTCCACGAAACCAGTCCCTGGTGACAAAAAGGTTGGGGACCACTGCTTTAAGCCACCTCATCTGTGGTATACTATTATGGCAGCCCTAGCAGACTAATAAAGGTCCTAAGAAAATACTTGTAAAAAATTGCACTGCAAAGTAAATTATTACTGTTGAAATTATTAATAGACTGTGATAAATTTTTCTGTATGTTTATAAATTTACTCTACAACAAAAGATTTGAAAAGCCTGCCTTGTTGAGCTACTGAAGCAACCAAAGTAATCTGATACCTCAAAACAGCAAATTCTACTTTTTTCCATAACCAAGGTCTTTAACATATTTTATTATAAAAACAACATTCTACTCAAGATCAGTACTATATATAATAAAGCTAAAGATCAGTGGAAGGCTCAAAAAAGCATGCCACCCATCACAATACTGCAACACTACCCCAACAATATTTGTAATATTAAGCATAAATAACTGATAATATATTTTTTAAAATTGACAATGGTGGTACCTAGTAAGAGAGAAGTCTTTTTTTTTTTTTTTTTTTTTTTTTTTCCGGTACACGGGCCTCTCTCTGTTGTGGCCTCTCCCATTGCGGAGCACAGGCTCCGGACACTCAGGCTCAGCGGCCATGGCTCACGGCCCAGCCGCTCCGCGGCATGCGGGATCTTCCCGGACAGGGGCACGAACCCGTGTCCCCTGCATCGGCAGGTGGACTCTCAACCACTGCGCCACCAGGGAAGCCCTAAGAGAGTAGTCTTAAAGGAGTTCAAGGCAAGGAAAAGATCAAAGACTCAGCTGGGTAAAGTTTCCCAAATGAGTAGTTTTGAGTTGGGCCTTCATTAATGGATGAATGCAACTTCAAGGTAGGTAAGAAGAGCATAAGCAAAGCAAGAATACAAAACATAATTTGATCTGAATGGAAGAAAAAGCCAAGCAGAGACCCTAAAATGACTTCCTAAGTTTTTAATGAAAAAACATATTAGAGAATCATAGGGCAGTACAGTAGTCTCCCTTTATCTCAAGTTTTGCTTTCCGAGGTTTCAGTTACCAGCTGTCAACTGTGGTCCAAACATATTAAATGGAAAATTCCAGAAATAAGTAATTCATCAGTTTTAAACTGTGTGCAGTTCTGAGTACTATGATGAAATCTCACACCTTCCGGTGCTTTCCTGCTCCATCCAGCCCATGACATGATTCATCCTTTTGTCCAGTGTATCCTGCCTGTTAGTCACTTAGCAGTCTTCTTAGTTAATCAGATCGCCTGTTGTGGTATTGCCGTGCTTGTGTTCAAGGAACCCTTACTTCATAATTTTACTTAATAATGGCCCCAAAGCATGAGAGTTGTGATGCTGGCAATTCAGATATGCCAAAGAGAATATGTAAAGTACTTCCTTTAAGTGAAAAGGTGAACGTCTTGATTTAATAAGGAAAAAAAAAATTGTATGCTGAGGTTGCTAAGATCTATGGTAAGAAGGAATCTTCTATCCGTGAAATACAAAAGGAAAGAGAAATTTGTGATAGTTTTGCTGATGCACCTCAAACTGCAAAGTTACAGCCACAGTGTATAATAAATGCTTAGTTAGGATGGAAAAGGCATTAAATTTGTGGGTGGAAGACATCAACATGAAGTGTGTTCCAACTGAGGGCAACATGTCGCGCAAGAAAGCATAGAGTCTATATGAAAACTTAGGAAGCAAGGGATCCCCTAAAACGAGTGACACCAAGCCTTGCTACATATACGAGATGGTTACACAGATTCAAGAATAGATGTGGACTGAAAAATATAAAAATTACTGGAGAGGCTGAGTCTGCCAATGAAGAAGCCACTACCACATTTCTGGCAGAGTTGAAGAAGTTGATTAAGAGAAACACCACATTCTTATAACTTTTATTACAGTATATTGTTACAAGTGTTCTCCTTTATTATTAGCTACTGTTGACCATCTCTTACTATGCCTAACTTATAAATTAAACTTTATCACAGGTATATATGTATAGGAAAAAACAGTATATATAGGTTTTGGTACTATCTGTGGTTTCAAGCATCCACTGGGGATCTTGGAACGTATCCCCCACAGATAAGGGGGGACCACTGTATAAATATAGTTAGAAATCTGAATTCTAGCACCTGCTGTAACTTCAAGCTATGCTCTGTGTGGATAAGCTACATAATCTTTCTGAGCCTTAGACTGGGATAACATATTTATGAGGTTATTACAAGATATATATGAAATACTTGAAATATTTGGCACTTCAGATACAATAAGCACAGTAAACGACAGTTGTGGGACTTCCCTGGTGGTGCAGTGGTTAGGAATCCACCAGCCAATGCAGGGGGCATGGGTTCAATCCCTGGTCTGGGAGGATCCCACATGCCGCAGAGCAACTAAGCTCAGGCACCACAACTACTGAGCCTGCCCTCTAAAGCCCATGAGCCACAACTACTGAGCCCACATGCCACAACTACTGAAGCCCGTGAGCCTAGAGCCTGTGCTCCACAACAAGAGAAGCCACTGCAATGAGAAGCCCGTGCACTGCAACAAAGAGTAGCCCCCACTTGCTGCAACTAGAGAAAGCCCGCGCGCGGCAACGAAGACCCAACGCAACCAAAAATAAATAAATAATTAAAATGTTATTTCCCCCCCTTAAAAAAAAAAAAAAAGACAGTTGTTACAGTGGTTGTGCAATACACAACAGCTATTATTAAGGCCTCTGGGCTTTTATCTTGCAGTTAAATGATTTCCAAACCTGGCTACAATCAGAAGCATCTGGGAAGCTTGATAAAAACAAATACCTGGGACCTAGCCTAGAAGCAGGGAATCAGAATGTTGCTGGTAGGGCCCAGGAAATAAGGTTTTGGTTTTGTTTGTTTTGTTTTGTTTTGTTTTTTAACAAAAACCTTAGAAGCCTGTATTATAACTGAAAAATATTTTAAGTTCTACAATAGGCCAATTATTTTATGAAAGTAGTGTTTTAGTACGATAATTTTACAAAGATTCATTAAATGAAGTGAGAGGAGTCTGAAAGCAGTAAGACCAATGAGGAAACTACTCATTAGGAAAGAAAGTCTTGTTCACCTTAGTTAGATTCTAATTTGTTAAATGGAATCCACTAGTGAATAAGAACACCATCCTGGGACTTCCCTGGTGGCGCAGTGGTTAAGAATCCACCTGCCAATGAAGGGGACACGGGTTCAAGCCCTGGTTTGGGAAGATCCCACATGCCGCAGAGCAACTAAGCCCGTGCGCCATAACTACTGAGCCTGCGTTCTAGAGCCCGCGAGCCCAAGTGCCTTAGTGCCTGTGTGCCGCAACTACTGAGCCCCCGTGTTGCAACTACTTAAGTCCACGCGCCTACAGCCCGTGCTCCGCAACAAGCCACCGCGAGAAGCCCACGCACCACAACGAAGAGTAGCCCCTGCTTGCCGCAATTAGAGAAAGCCTGCGTGCAGCAACCAAGACCCAACACAGCCATAAATAAATAAACAAACAAACAAAAAACAAACAACACCCATCCTTCAATTAAAAAGCAACGGCATCTCCCAGCCCTATCCAGAAACCTTCAACACAGTTTTAAATAAAAGATGTCTCCATCAAGCATAAAACTTCTCCCTTTTCTCTTGCTCCTGGCTAGTACTAATGTTGATGGTGCATTTATCTCATAATAACACACTGTATATGCATGTTTTTGGTATTACTTCTGCACTTCCTCCATGTTCACCAAATATTTAACTTTCAAAAAGATAGGGGCTACAACTTTTCAGCAAGTCTACAATTATTCGAAAATTTCAAAAAATTAAAAAAAAAAAAAGGCACTACATCTATATAATTATCTTTTTAACAGCACAGCACCATGGTCAAACACAAGTATTTCTGGTTTGCCAGATAAGTTATTCTAGTTATCTTTTAGGCTCACAGTTGAATTAATCACCTGGTTAAGTAACTCCTACTTTTCTGTATTAGATCAATTTTGATATTCTAATATAAAACACAAGACAGGACTGACTATAGTTCTAAGATCACTAATTTAATCCTTTCATGCCAAGTTCTCATGTCTACTCAATTTGCCCTTCTCAGTAATCAGAAAACAGACTACAAGTTGTACTCAGAGCAACTGTGGTTTTGCAAATTATACAATGAATACATATTTTGGTTTTCATGGTTGTTTTCTATTTGCACATTATTTTATACATCCATAAAACAGGAATCATTTCTACTTAATTTCCTTTACACTCAGCATGTCAGAATATATTGTACAGAATATAGCTGGGAATTAGAAATGGAAATCTAACTCAATATTTAACAGATAGCTGACCTTCAGTAAAGAATGAACCAGGGACTTCCCTGGTGGCGCAGTGGTTAGGAATACTCCTGCCAATGCAGGGGACACTGGTTTGAGCCCTGGTCCAGGAAGATCCCACATGCTGTGGAGCAACTAAGCCCGTGTGCCACAACTACTGAGCCTGTGCTCTAGAGCCCGTGAGCCACAACTATTGAGCCCGCGTGCCGCAACTACTGAAGCCCGCGCGCCTACAGCCCATGCTCCGCAACAAAGAGAAGCCACCGCAATGAGAAGCCCATGCACCACAACGAAGAGTAGCCCCCACTTACCGCAACTAGAGAAAGCCCGTGCGCAGCAACAGACCCAACGCAGCCAAAAATTAATTAATTAATTTTTAAAAAAGAAATGAACCAGGAAATAAAGACTGAGCAGCTAAAACACAAAGATTTGTAACAGCAAACTGGATAGCTACAAACTTCAAGGACAGAAGACATCAATGAGAGCAGAAAAATGTGAAAAACTATGTATAATTTTAAAAAAATGACTCTCATACTGCATTATTTAATAGACCTATATTATAAGTCACAGCACAAAACCAAATATTCCTGATGGTGCCTTTAACAAGTTCAGTATATTCTAACGTAAGTAGGGAAGCTAACTGGATTATACGTAACAAAAATCTCTCTCCAGTAATATAAGAAATATAAATTAAAAACAAATTTAAGATACTAAACTAACAAATGACCTGGGAAAATAACTAGGGAAAGCAGAAGAGGTTTAAAGAAACTTCTTTTTTTTTTTTTTTAATAAATTTATTTATTTTATTTATTTATTTTTGGCTGCGTTGGATCTTCCCGGACCACGGCTCGAACCCATGTCTCCTGCACTGGCAGGAGGATTCTTAACCACTGCGCCACCAGGGAAGCCCCAAAGATACTTCTTAAAATACTATTTATAGGGGCTTCCCTGGTGGCGCACACTAAGCCTGTGTGCCACAACTACTGAGTCTGCGCGCTAGAGCCCCTGGGACACAACCACTGAAGCCCATACACCTAGAGCCCGTGCGCCACAACAAGAGAAGCCACCGCAATGAGAAGCCTGTGCACCACAACAAAGAGCAGCCCCTGCTCACCACAACTAGAGAAAGCCCGTGCACACAACAGACCCAACACAGCCAAAAATAAATAAAATAAAATAAATTTAAAAATAAATAAAACACTCTTTATAAGTCTAAAATACTGAAACTACTAAACGTCTCAAAATAATAAAATGGCTAGATAATTAGGATATCAACATTGGAACACCATATACATACTTAAAATAACCTATAAATGAATACACCAAAAATATTAAATATTAAGTGAATAATACCTTGCTTTTGTATAAAACTTAAAAGTTTACAGAGTACTTATACATATATTACCTCATAATATATAATTCACGTCAGAGGCATCAACCCTGGCTATTCATCAGAATTACCTAAAATACTTAAAATGCATATTTCTGAGCCCCACTGCACACCTAGTGAATTAATGAGCCTCCAAGTGTATAAGCATTGGAAGTGTGTCCAATGCCTAACCAGTGTTAAGAACCACTAACCACAAATATACCACTAATTACAATCATTAAAAAAATGTAATTAAGAAAACACAAATCAAACTTCAGTGATTGAAATAATTTAATGGCTTTTTTCCCACCTGGTTTATCTGTTTAAATTAATCGTAAAAGGAACTAAGTATATCTATTAAACTTTTTAAAATTAAAAATGGTTTAAAATGTTGATGTTTGAAGGTATACTAGTTACTGAAAAAATTTTCCTTGTACAGACCCCAGAATGCTACCTGTAACAAATGAGGGGGTACCCTAGTTATTTTAATAGTATAAACAGAAAGCACCAAGATAAAATTGCTATGAAGATTTGCCTCCTCTTATACAAATAATTATCTCACTCAAAATATTTCTAGCATTCTCTAAAACTGATTGACAACATAAACCAAAATCTTCCTCAAGAAAGAAAGAACTCTTGATTGGTCTGAATGGACAATTTGTATAAGGATACAAAACGTCACTCATATAAAGAAACATTAGCAAGAAAGTCTGAAACAGCTACTGCTTTGTAATGTACCAGTAAAAAATTTTTAATAACTAAACATTTTAGTACTACTCAAGAAATTGGCGGGACTTCCCTGGTGGGACAGTGGTTAAGAATCCGCCTGCCAATGCAGAGGACGCGGGTTCAATGCCTGGTCCGGGAAGATCCCACATGCTGCAGAACAACTAAGCCTGTGTGCCACAACTACTGAGCCTGCATTCTGGAGCTTGAGAGCCACAACTACTGAAGTCCACACGCCTGGAGCCCGTGCTCTGCAATGAGAGAAACCACCGGAATGAGAAGCCCACGCAACACAACAAAGAGTAGCCCCTGCTCGCCGCAACTAGAGACAGCCTGCATGCAGCAACGAAGACCCAACACAGCCAAAATAAATAAATAAATAAATAAATTTATTTTTTTAAAAAGAAAGAAATTGGTCACCTCAGTCTGTCTAACTGTGAAGAACACATAAATTTCACACAAATCACTTTATTTCAATTTCCTTCAACTCTACTCTCCAAACCAAAAATACCAAGTCTTAAAAAAACAGTACCAACGAATCTACTGACCAAACTTAGAGTACAGCTTTTGTTCAATATAGCAGATTCAACTACTAAACATAAAAATTCAAAGCACAAATGAATAAATTTACAAAAACCTTAAAATGCTTATTTTCCATCCTAGATGTCTCTCCTAGTATTGAGACTCTACCAGACATGTTCACCTACCTGTCCTGCAGGCCTCTTGATTTCATGCTTTAAATTACCTCTTTCAAGAAATGATATCTACTCACCACCCATTCACTCAAGCCAGAAAGCTCAGATACTATGGATTCACTACTCACTACCTGCATCTCCTCACGTACTACTTAACCTCACAACCATCCCCTACACTTCATACCTTTTGCCACTGCCCTAGTTCTGTCCTTTAGCTTTTAGTCCTAGGGCTGCTAAGTTAACCACCCTCCATTGGATAGTCCCACCTTGGTACTTTATCTATCCTTACTGGAATGATCACAATGCTAATAGTTACCACTCTTCTTTTAAAATCCTTCAATAAAGATTTTTTTAAATCCTCAGCACAGCACACCAGATCTATACTTATCTCTCTAGCCTCATAACCTACACTACCATGACTTCTCAGCCTAGAATAAGTATCCTTCCTCTTCCTCTGCCTAATCATTCTTATCCATCTTTGAAGATTCACTTTTTTCTAGTTTGGAAAAAGTATCCCACTCTGTACTTCCACTGTACATTCTACATACCTTTAAATCATACCACAAATGATTTACTAAGTAAATGTCAGGTTGGGAATACAAAAGTGAACAAAATACAGTCCTTGACTTTAAGAAACTTACAATGGAGGCTGAAAAGTAATTGCCATTTAGTTTGATAACTTTTTTTTTTTTTTTTGTGGTATGCGGGCCTCCCTCTGTTGTGGCCTCTCCCGTTGCGGAGCACAGGCTCTGGACGCGCAGGCTCAGCGGCCATGGCTCACGGGCCCAGCCGCTCCGCGGCATGTGGGATCCTCCCAGACCGGGGCGCGAACCCGGTTCCCCTGCATCGGCAGGCGGACGCGCAACCACTGCGCCACCAGGGAAGCCCCTGATAACTTTTTTTAAGCTAACATCTGAGTGTTTGCTATATGCCGGGCTAAGAACTTGACATGTATTTTCTCATTTAATTCTCCAATAACTTTATGATCCCCACTTTACAGAGAAGGAAAGAGAAAAGCTGTTATTTGTCCAAGGTTCAGTTAAGCTTTAAATATGTGAATCCAGGTCTGAGTCCAGAACCTAAGCTCTCAATTACAATGACTTCTGTTTCTAAAGTCACAGCATTTTACTCAGTTTCCCCAGTGTCCAGCATACAGCAGGCACAAGATATATATTTGTTAAATAAATGAACTTGAGTCTTGAAATCCAGCTGGTAATGACTTAACATCAATACTACCACTTTAATTGATAATGTCTTGTGTCAAAGAGTTCAAAAGCTCTGAGATGCTAACACATGTGAAATGATCAATGCCCCAAGTTACTCATCACGTCAAGGTTTATAATAGCGAAGTATTGGAAATAAATGTCTATCAGAAGGGGACATGTTAAATAAATTATAGCCTATCCATATTATGGACCTATGCAACTATATAATAAGAATGCTCTTCACGTACCGATATGAAATAATCTAAGATACACTAAGTAGAAAAAATTAAAAGATGAGAAAGAAATGTGTATCTGATGCTATCATGGGTGGGGGCAGAAGGGATATATGGTTGTTGTTTGTATGGACAAAAATCACTCTTCACATTTCAAATCTTTCACAATGAAGAAGTTAGGGGGAGAAAACTTTAAAAAGCTACCCAGAAAAACCAATCTAATTGAGTCAACTGTAGATGGATTATATCTCAATAAAGCTGTTGAAAAAAAAAAACAACTAATCTATAGATACTAGAAATCAGATCAGTAGATCTGATTAGGAGGATTAGGAGGATAACTGTACAGGGACACAAGGAACTCTGGAGTGACGTAAATGTTCCGTGTCTTGTTTGAAATAAAAGCTACAAGGTGTATATATTTGTCAAAATTCATTGAACACTTAAAATCTGTACATTTTACCATGTTTGCTGACCTTATGTAATTATCTGTCATCATTCTGCCAGAACATAATCACAGTATCTGAAGATTAAAGAAAACATGATTAAAAAAAAAAACCTGTGCATTTTATTGTATGAAAGCATTTAGAAATGCAGACTCCTGGGCCCCTCTCAGTGGCTATGAATCACTGGGTTTAAAAAAAAAACCTGTGCATTTTATTGTATGAAAGCTATACCTCAATAAAGTTACTTAATAATTTGGAAAGCATTTAGAAATGCAGACTCCTGGGCCCCTCTCAGTGGCTATGAATCACTGGGTCTGTGGTTAGAACCAGTTAATCTGCATTTCTAACAAGAGGTCCTGGATGACCCCCATGCATGAGGTTCATCAGTTATATTTTGGAAAATAATGACCTACCATAATGTTGTATATCCAGTAATTATCGATCATGTTTTGCAAAAATTCATGAATTAAGTGATAAATTTACACAAACACAAGCTACCTAGGTGATTCTGATTCCCAAGTTTGAGAAATACTAAGTTTTAAGTGGTAGGAGTTCTAGGAGGAAGAATTATAGACTAGATGGTTAAGAAAGACTTCTTGTCTTCTCCATCTGCTACAATCCTTCAATGGTTCTCCATCACCTAGTGTGATGGTTCTCAATCTGGCCACCCCAGGTGACATTTGGCAATGTCTGCAGACATTTTTTTCAGTGTCACCACTGGGGAGGGGGAGTACTATTGGCATCCAGGGATGCCGATAAACATTCTACAATGCACAAGACAGCCCCTCAAAGAATTCTAAAACTCCAAACTGCACTAGTGCCCAGTTTGAGAAACCATGACCTGAGCCTCACCTCAAATGAAGCTACCAAAAGTACTTGGTTGTGGCCCCAAAGGTAAACAAAACAACAGAATTAACATATTACATCTTCAGGCAAGTCAATTTTTACTTCCAGATTGGTGGGGAAGAAGGAGTGGGGATCATCTTTATACTGTATATAAGTCAAACAAATATAGATAAAATGCAAATGTCACATGATTACCTAAAATAAATGTCATATGAATACCTAAGATAAACTTCAAAATAATGTAAGCAGGATCAGGCTTTACTCCCCAACCTTAGGGGATCTTTATGTACCCTTCTCAGTCTTCAAGTACTTTTGAAGTTAAAAAACATTTGCTCATGGCTTCCCTGGTGGCGCAGTGGTTGAGAATCCGCCTGCCGATGCCGGGAACACGGGTTCGTGCCCCGGTCCGGGAAGATACCACATGCCGCGGGGAGGCTGGGCCCGTGAGCCATGGCCGCTGAGCCTGCGCGTCCGGAGCACCCGCGACGGGAGAGGCCACGGCAGTGAGAGGCCCGCGTACCACAAAAAAAAAAAAAATTGCTTAAAATAAAGTACATAAACTTTAGCATGACAGGCAAGACCTGTCTTGCCCCGCGTACCACAAAAAAAAAAAAAAAATTTGCTTAAAATAAAGTACATAAACTTTAGCATGACAGGCAAGACCTGTCTTGCCTCATCTTTAAGCTACTCCCACTAAGACTTTTAGGGCTATTTGTTACTGCAGCATGCTCTAACCCAGTGCTATTCAAAGTGTGGTCTGTGCACCAGGGAGCCAGTCTGTTTACTGGTTTACACCAGAGAAGTAAAAAAATAGAGAGCATAGAAATGGAAATTTTTATACCAGAAAAATTTTATGTCTATTGGATCTTTAAAAATTGGGGCTTTTATTTTTTCCTTTTTAATTCCATCTTCATTCCTAAAAAATTTGCAGTAATTTCTATTTTACAATTGTGTCAGTCAACAGTGAATTGGAAATTTTAAAAAAGAAGAAAAAAGGTCCTTCATCAGTTTGAAAAGCATTAACCTAACCTATCCTGACTGATACATCTAGTAAGTGGCAAAACCAGGATTTGACCTCATGTCTGTCTGACACCAAAGTACTTTTTCTTAGTCATTACACTATATTTCTGTTATTATTAATACTTTGAATTCAAACCCCTATGTGTAATCCCTACCTCTGCAGAGCTAGACTGCACAAGGTATGAACCACAAGGACCTTTTGTGTGTCTCACCTAAGGCCTTCAACACTGAACGCAAACCAAGCTGCCTTCTTGGCCCCTTTTCCCTAGGCTCTTGCTCAAAATTTGGCTCTCTTGATCTTCAATGATGCAAAAGGACAAGACAAAAAAAATTTTTTTCTCCTCGAGGTCAAGAGCAGAGACATAATATTTAATGACATATTTAATGACATAATACTATCAACCCTGCTTTCTATATGACTTTGGGAGATGACCTCTGCTCAAGGAGAAGTAGGCCCCAGATTCTCTAACCACACTAGCTACATAAAGTATAGAATAAATTAATCAAAAATAAGAAAAAGCCACATAGACTTAACAGCATTTAGTCTTCCCTCCTCACACTAAGACCTCCAACCTCTACCATAAAGTTTAAAGACGTTCGACCTGACCCATCCATACTGCACATCCCCCAAGTGTTTTTACAAACTTTTTTGATCACAATTCTTTATTTCAAAAAGTTATATCCCAGCTCAATACACAATACTTATAAAACAAAATTTATCCCCCCCCCAAATTTTTACCAAGTACAATGTACTGCTATTTTTTAATTTCTTTCCTACTTTTTAAAAACTATTGGAAGAAATCCACAAAATTGATTTCAAGACCCACTAATTGGTCTCAGCCTGCAGTTTGCAAGACACTGCTGTAGAGACCAACAGTCTACATTTAACAGTATGCTCTCATCTGGCAAGTCTAACCCATAATCATGCTACCTTAAAATTCTACTCCTCAAAAACACATTTTTTTCTACATCAGTTTCACTGCACAATAAACCTTATGTCATTTACTTTGTACAGAAAAATACAAAAGTTAGTTTTGTCTCAAAATTCAGTAAAATGCATAAAAGTTAAAATAAAAATGTTCAACCTCTAATCAAAAACTGAAGACAGCTTATTAGCTCAAAATGTGAAAAATGTTCTCAGCTGGTAATTTAATTAGATAACAATGCTCTATTGGCAAATCCCAGAATAGAGTCTATAGTGAATATGCATACCATCAATTTACAACAAGTCTGAAACCAACTTGCTCTACCACTATCTTCACTCCAACTGGTCTACTCATCTGACCACTCTCCATTATTTAGAACTGGAAATCTAACTCCTCCTCCTCTCTCGTGTGTGTGTGTGTGTGTGTGTGTGTGTGTGTGTGTGTGTGTGTGTGTGTGTGTGTTGTCATTTTTAATTCTCGACAATTGCTCTAAGGTCTGCCAGGGGTCCTACCTTGTCTCACACCAGCTCAGAAGTCCTGTCATGTACTTATTTAAGATTATTTCTATGGGAAAATACACAAATCCAAAGAATCAATTTCATAACAAACTTCTGAAACATAATCTATAGGTAACTGATATGTATTCAATACATAATTTACCTTTCATGTAGTTATGTATCGAATACCTTATCTCCAAATCAAAACCAGAAACCAAACATTTCTTAATTTCCACAATTATAATATTCTTTCTGTAAATTAAAATCTACTTGACATAAACACAAAATAAATTTCTCAGTTATGAACTTCAATTCTGTGAGCCTCAGAGCACATGTGATATTTTTAATAACTGTATTGAGACGACCTGGCTCCATCATGTTGTCCCAACACAGAAGGACACAATGCTACCATACAAACCATCTATGTAGCTTCCACATTTATTTCATAGCTCCAGTAAACCCAATCTCCTCTAGCCCCACCCATTGAACAGCTGGGTGGGATGAAAGATTGTTTCCTGACCGCCCCGCAACGCCGTGCTCCTTCCCCTGCTATTTGGAGGAATAAGGGATCCAAGCAGAATTTAACTAGCTTCTGAATTGTTTATATCCTGCTTAGGCACTACCCTTTAGTCTATCAGGATTTCATAAAGTTCATCCGTACCTGTACACTTAATGCCTAAAACGGTTCTTCCTCAACTTGCTTATAAACTTGGGGGATGGGGGGCTGACCATACTCATCACCTGCATGTACATAAATACGTAAAACGAGTAAAATGCTTTTGAATCTAGATTATCTGCTCATTTAGATTATCAACGGCACCAAGAAAGATATCCTTCCATTTTTCATCAAAATAACAACGTGAAAAGAAATCGTAAAGTTGAACTATAACAATATAAGTCGCAAGAATAAATTATCTCGGTATCTAAGCAAACACCTGACCTTACAAGTTCTTTCCCTGCACTATAAAAACCCAGATTTGAAAAGTGTACTCTCAAAATGTAACTTAGCAAATGGAAATGTGTTAGAAAAATCTTAATTGCTTACTTCCTACTATACACACAGTATGAAATGGAACTTGGGAGTGGAAAATGTGAATGAAATGGCCTTGTTCTTTTTCCAATACGTGGAGGAGGAAAGGAAATGAAAGGGCTTCTTAAGAGAATAAATGAGAACACTAAACTATTTTCAAAAATTAATTTCCTTAAACATCAACAGTCCGTATCTCCAGCTCCCTCCCTTTTCCAGAGACCCTTCCCACCCCTTCCGCTCCTCGGGAGGGCGCCCTTCCTAAATGTTCTCTTTTCCCTTTTTCTTAAAAATTAAGCCCAAACCAGGCTCCTTATCCTCCTTGCTCAAGCCTTGCCCGCCATCCATCGGCCTTCGGGGCCGCGCCTGGGGAAAGGAAGCCCCAGAGGCGGGAAGAGGGAGCCAGGAGGCGACACAGTCGCTGGAGCCGCTGCAGCCGCCGCCTCCACCGCAGCTTCAGCCTGGTGCATCCTTCTTCCTCCCTCCCCGCCGCCGCCCTCCCGGGGGCGGCCCACACAGCACCCTCACCCGGGCGCGCACACACGTCCCCACCCTCCTCGCCAGGCCCACTCCCCACGAAAGGAGCTCCGCCGCGGGTTCTGCGGCCGCCAACGAGAGGAAGCAGGGCCGTGGAGCCGGCTGGCCCGGCGAAGGGGACCCCGCTCGGGTTGCTCGGGCCGCGGCGGCTGAGGCCGCGGCTCACGTCTCCCGGTTCCTCAGGCCCGCCCGCCGCCGCACAGGAAATGCCGCCGCCTCAGCTCTCCTCACATTCAATTCAAACTGTCACTGCCGCCGCCTCCCCTCCCCCCGGGCCCGCCGCCGCCGCGCCCCGGGCCCGCCGTCGCCCCCACCCCACCTCCTTTCGCCGCAGCCCCCCGCCTCGCCTCAGGGCGTTCCCCCCGCCAGGTCAGGGGGCCGCAGAGTCCCTCCGCGTCCCGAGCCGCCGACCCGAGTCGGGACGGCCCAGAGCTGAGACTCACCCATGGTGGTGCTGTTGACGCTCCTCTCCTCAGCAGCAGCGGATCTCGCACTGACCGACATCCCCTCCCCCCTCCGCAACCAGCCCGGGCGCAGCGCAGCCCGCGGATTCTCCAAAGCCGCCTACGCCGATTCCGCGGCGTAGCCGCCCGGCGTCGCTGCTTCGCTTACGCAGGCGACAGCAGGCGAACTCCTCCACTGGCTCTCGCCCGACTCCTGCTCCCTCCTCCGCCCCTCCACCCATCCGCCCCTCAGCCCCTCTGCCCCCTCACTCGAGGCTTCCGGGCCGAGCGGAGGCTGGCTTCGATCTCGCGAGATTACTTCATCGCTGCCCCGCCGACTTGCTCGTTTTTGGAGCATGACTTCATTGGCGTCAGCGCTCCTTTGCTGCTCGGGTTTAGCTGCCATGTTAAAATTGGCGGCATTTGGCACCTCCGGGGTCATGGATAGTCAGGCCTCTGTGCGTGTTTCTTGAGCACTGCCTCTAAGGTTAACGCCTTACGTTTGTGGGTGAAAACCCTGGGGACGCTGAGAGGGAGTGGCCGGTGGGGTGCGAGGGTGTGGTTTTGCCCGAATCAAAGATGGCCGCCGTCGGAGCAGCCCCGCGCAATTTCACGTCAGGTTTTGGAGCTGGGGGAGCCTCCGGGTTGCCCTCTGCGCCTCCTCACGAAATTGGCGTAAGGCGAAGAGGCTAGACTGGGGGGCTACGCTCTGGGCAGGGGGCGAGCCCACGCTTCCGCTCCTAGCTACTGACCTGGCGGCATTGTGAGTGTAAGTGGAGAGACACTTTGAGGCAGGTGTCTGTGCCCCCACCGTCCCCGTTTCCTCAGCTTCTTTGACTTTAGGAGTGAAAAGTGAGATTAGGCCCTGGTTGCCCTGACATTGCCCTCGCGCTGTCACTTTCCGGTGGCCTGGCACAGCCAGCAGGTCGGCTGCTGCAGCTTCCACTGCGGATTCTCCACGGTCACACTCGTATCGGCTCAGCCTGTTGGTGCCCGGTTCGGTCCTCCTGGCGCTCACACTCTAGTTGAGAAAATGAATGGACACACGTGAAACTATTGGGTATCAGTTAAAGAGTAATTAAGGGTTAAAATGTGTGGTCTCGTACTATTAATTAGCAGTGAATGTTGCTTGGTCGTTGGAGCCGTACCCAAATGTTTTCTAGTGAAAGTAGCCTCGTATTGCTCAGAACAACCCGTGATCTTTTGTACCTTTCATAAAAACTAATCGCTGTCTTCGTTTTTGTGTAGTTCATGCACACGTATTATCTTTCCTGTTAAACTGCATGTTATGGAATATATACATAATGTAGTTATAAGCCCGCACAAGAATGTTCATAGCAGCATTGCTTATATTAGTGAAACAATTTAAATGTCCACTTACGGGAGAATGGATGAACAAGTTATATTATTGGACAAATTGACGTACACAGAATGCTAAAAGATGGAAATTAATGAACTAAAACTATTAGTAATATTAATTTAGAGTTCATTAACATAAATTGAGAAAAAAAGCAACTTACAGAAAGATGTATATGGTATACCATAAATAAATAAAAGTTTAAAAACAAGGAACTGTGAGATCAAACTGTGAAAATCATGTAAGGAAATGATAGATACCAAATTCAGAGTAGCTGTTAGTGCCAGAGAGGAGGAGAAGGGAATGTAACCGGGTTCACCTCATAGAATGTTTTATTTTCTACCAAAATTAATTTGCAGAAAATGTGGCAAAACCTTAAAGGCAGGTGGAGGATACATGAGTGTTAAATTGTAATTACTGTCTGCACTCCTCTGTATACTTGAAAAGTTTTTAAATTGTAATTACTGCCTGCACTCCTCTGTATACTTGAAAAGTTTCCAAGTAAATTTTTAATGGAAATTCTATCTAAGGAAACAGCTTATTTTGTGTCTTGATACTGTTTCTGAAGTCTCCATTGTTACTAAATTGCTCATAAAGTGTGTTACAATTTGTCTGCTCAACCAGTCATTGTGTTAAATTTCTGAAACCTCACAGGAGCCCTTTACTTGGAAAATTTTGTTAAATTTCTTCTTTGAAGAAGGCAGTGCAGCAGAGAATTTAAATGTGTGGCCTCTGGAGTCAAACTGCGTGGATTCGCATCCCACCTCTACCATTTTGTAGCCAAATGCCCAAGGACAGCTTTCTTAACCTTTTCTGTGATCCAGTTTCCAAATCTATAAATGGGAATAATACTTATCTAATGGAGTTTTTGTGAGAGTTAGATGTGCCCAGTCCCTAGTATATGCTTAATAAATGTTACCTATGTACAGATTATGTTAAAATATAAAATTATTCTGAATACTATTATTGTTTAATAAAATCTAATAGTTTATAAAAAAGAAAATCTCTGCCTCCCATCTCTGTTGATATGTTTCTTTGAGGGGGATCGCTTAATGGATGTGAGAGGTGAATTTTGTTATTTTGCTCTCTGAAAATGGATAAATTCTTAATATAAATAATAAGTTCTTTGCCTGAGGTTTGTTCATATTGTCCTACACATTCCATCCCACACAATAATAGCTTCACCACTTTCCATTGAAAATTCAATGGAGGGTTACAAGCAGTGAGATGATGACATCTTATGGAACTTCCTCCCTGAGGAGTTCTAATAGTCAATGATATTATACATAATGTATGTGTGTTTGTGTGCATGCACCTGTGTATTATAAATTATATTGGGAGGGATGGAGAGAGAGAGAATTATTGTATTAGTTTCATGATCTCTACTGCACTGTCTACAGTATTATATTTGTAAATAAAATATAGTCTAGACCTTAACCTTCTGATTCAGAAATAGCTTTTTAAAAACAAAAAACTGACCTGAAATTCTGGATAGACTATATGGATTGTTTTCACTACATATTTATAATGTCCAATCTTAAATGGGCCTTCAACTTTGCCAAGCAATGCTTGTTTCCCTAGTTAGCTCTCTTCTACAACAGCCGCTTCAGATTTTTCTCCACTGTTTTCAAACCAACTCCCTCATTTATTCTCAGCAAAAATTAGAACTCATCAGAGAGGAACTCCAACAACTTCCTGCCTCCACATTCATAAGCCTACCTGTATCTACACCCACCTTTCAGACATCACAATGGATCAGGTGTCTCCCCCATCTGAGGCACATATTTCTACATGTTCTCTGTATTCCATCTCTTTGGCCTACTCTTTGGATTCTGTCTCTTCCTACCTTCCCAGGAACTTCACTCAATGGCTTATTCATTTACTCAATAAATTTCTGGGTTCTGTCTCTATCACTCCAGTGAAATTCTCAACAAGGATCACTAACAACCTTTTCGTTCAAGCTAGTGGACACTTTTAAAAAAAATTTTACTTGAACATTTGATACTAGTGACCTGCTGTATTTACATCCCTTGATTTGTGAAACCACACTTTTCCTAGCTTTCCTCCTAGATCTCGGGCTTCTTTATTTTACCTTCTAGGACCTTTATCTTCTCCCTGTCACTTAAGTGTCCTTGTACCTCAGAGTTGTATCCTAGTCAGTTTACTCCTATCTCACTTTTTATACTCTCCTTTAGTGATCTCATTCAGTTCCATGGCTCAGTGACCATATATAGGCTGATAACGCCTAAGTATAAATTTCTAGTCCAGTTCTCTCTCCTTTCTATAAATCTACATACCTGACTGCCCTCAAAATATGTCTTGATGTTCTCAAAACAGTATATCCCAAATTAAACTCATTTTCATTATATGTGCTTTTATGTTCCCAGTCTCTAAGTGGTATCATCATCAACCCAACTGCCTAAGCCAGAAATGTGGGTGTTAATACTCGGCCCCTCCCTCTCTCTCACCTCCTACAGCCATCAGAAAGTCCTGGCAGTTTTTCTTTCTCATATATCTCTAATTTCTGCATTTCTCTCCATCTCCATTACTACTATTCTGGCTAGGCCAATATTATCTCCTGCCTCAACTCTCTGCAACAGTCTTTCTGCCTGTCACCCTGTTCTACTCCAATTCATTCTTCACATTGTACCTAGAGTGAACTTTCTAAACTTTATGTCAGTCCCCTACATAAAGTCTTCAAATTATCCCTCAGGAAACTTACGTGATACATTTTCTTATTAATGGTCAATCTGCCATGCCTTGCTCTCTCTCTAAACTCTAGCAAGTCTTGCTTCTCCCTATGTCTGGGACACTTCACTCTCCTTTTATACTTGCATTCCTTACCTGGCTTTCTCCTTTAAGTCTCATCATGTTCTCTAAAATCCTTCCTTGATGTCCCAAGATTGGGCAAGGTACCCTCTTACATCCCACAGGATCTTGTATTTACTCCAGTGGTGGTACTGATAGCACAGTTTTGTAAATATTTGTCTCTTCCATTGGAATCTAAGCTCCTTAAGGCCAGGGACTTCTGTCTTGTTCATTTGTGCGTCCCGAACACCTAGCACAAGGTATGGTATTCATTACTTCATTCAGCAACTATTTCTTGAGTCACAACTGGATCCTAGACACTAGCTCAGTGGTTAATGTGTGGAATGGGGAACCCTTGAGGGAGGGAGGTCTCTGAGATGTGAGGGAATCCATGAGGTCAAAATTATTTTAATTATAATACTAAGACTTTGTCTTTTTTTTTTAACCTTTTTCATTTTCAGTCTCTCATGAGCGTAATAGTGGAGTTTTCCAGAGACTACATGAAGTATGTTAACTGCAGCAGAATGAATGTGAAAACACAAATAATCCAGTTGTCTAATATTAAGCCAGATATTAAAGGGATTTGCAAAAATGTAAAACAATGGCATGGCACTCTTCAAACTATTTTGTTGTTGTTGTTTTGGAAGATATGGCTATTTTTCATACAAGTGTATTATTTATGTTAACATTTAGTGGATTTATTGTTTTTTAATGAATAAATCATATTTTTAAACTTAATCAGTTTTAATTTCTAATACAGTAATATCAATAAATACATTCCACATAAACAAAAAGTCTTTGGGATCCTCAATAATTTGTAACAATGTAAAGAGATCCTGAGGCCAAAAGTTTGAGAATTGCTGCACTAGCCCATATTACGTGTGTTCAATGTAGATGTGTTAAATAATTAATGAATGTCGGTTTGCCAAAACTCTGGCACACAGCTGCTGAATGTTTCTTAAAGCTTCTCCCCAAATGCCCGGAATTAATATCTGAATAAGCAGAAAAATACCCAGGCTTATTATCTGAATATGCTTAAGTGAAAGTATTTTTTAGGTGAATGTACTTTGTAAACTATGGAGTGTTATACGAATGCAATTGTTTTGGTAATTGTCTATGATAAATAGCTATGTTCTAGCTTTGGTAATAGAGCAAGACTACCTATCATAATCTGATAGTTGACTTGACGATAAGAATTTTTATAGCCAGCCATTTCACATCAATCAAATTTAATTGATATAACAATGTTGTGGAATAGATATTACCCTTATTTTTTAAACGAGGAAACCAATGTTCAGAGAAGTGATTTACTCAAGGTCTCAGAATTTGTAAGAGCCTGAGACAAAGTTCAAATATCTCACACTTTTCAAATACACAAGACATCAGATGGAGAGATTTGTTCCTCTGTTTTCCTGAATCCTATTCTCATTTGCTAGACATTTGGTCTGGTGAAAGGGTAAGATGGGTTTTCGTTTGTTTGTTTGTTTTTTACAATTTTCAGGTACTTCTTCCTTTAATGCAAGAAGAAAGATGTGAATGGTATTAGGTCTATCCGAAGGTTTTCCTTAAGCACCAACTCAGAAAATGACAGTATAAGTGAGATGGCACTTCTTATGGAACAAGTTTGTCCTGTTTACTACATTGCCAAAACTTAGCAGACATAGGCTGGGTGGTAGGAGTGGAGCTTGAAATTTCAGATGTGTATTTTATGAAGTGGGTTAGGCAATCTGTAATATTTCTTTGTTTACAGTAATGTTCAAATATCCAAAAAGCCCTTGAGTACTTTTCTCCTTTGAAGAACAGTAGAAGAGCATTAAGAAATGACATGTAAAATAAAGTCATTAACTAACTAAAACTTTTTTTGTGAAAAAGACATAACTTATTCACAAAAGCTGAAGCTAATTTAGTTTCATATTATTAATGAATATGGGAGTATATTTTGTTCAAGTCAGATTTTGAATATCAAACCTCATAATTAAAGATATTCCCCAAAAGAAATATTCTACCACCCACAAAATCTGTTTTACGTGTAATGAAATACAAACAGGGAATCAAGGTAAGTATGGTTTAAATATTTTTGTATTTAAAATTTAAATATTTGAAAACTAATAGTGCATTCTAGTGTTAAATTCACCATCAAATAGCATAGTTATGAGAGAAAAGTTCTGTTGAGATCAAAGAATTTAACTAAAATAATTGACAGTGTTATGTTTTACAAATGAAAGGGAATAGATATTGACATGCCCTTTTATAGATTAAGAATCTATACGGTACAGGAAGTCAAGTGACACTTGCAAGGTTATACAATGAGTGACCAGAAATTAGAAAAAATAAAGCCTCATACTTCCTCTTCCTTTGTAAAGATCAAACTTTACCCCACAGAGGAAGAGAGGCCAAAAGACACAGCAGTAATAACAAAACAAAAAAATAAAATAAAATAAAATGAGAGAACCATGCAACTTGAAGACCAGAGATTTAAACAAACAGCAAATAGCTCTCATTCTTAAATTCTTCACCTTAGAAGGAGGAGTTTTTCTTTTTCCCACCAGCCAAGGAGGGAGTGGGGGAGAAAGCAGCACAGAAATAGGATGTCTGAATCCAGACTGCCCCGGGAGGCCTCATTTATCTCAATTTAACACTGGAGCCTCAAGGAATTTTCAAATTCCAGGGCTCTCCTGGAAACTTACTTCTAATGCAGATCAGAGTCCCACTTTCCTCTGAGGACTCCATGTCCCTGGTAATAAGATTGGCAGCACAGTTGCCTCTGGGATTGAGGGAATAGAGGAAGTCATTTACCTTGAGGTTTCCTTGCCAGTCATCACCATGTTGTGAGCCATCCAATCTGATTACATGGTAGAAATACCACTGAGCACAATATTGGAGAAAAATCCAAAGTACATTAAAAAAAATCTATTAGGAGAGGAAAATGCCATTGTTGCCAACTCCCTTTGGCATTTCCTACCACTGAATAATAAACTGACTGAAATAGGAAATAGGGACACATGGTTTTATGGGAAACCAGCTGCCTTCAACAACCAGACTTAATATATTGACTTTGGCAATGACTGAATGCCTCCTGCTATATAAGAGGTTTGTGAAAGTGAATTGAATTGTACTTAAGTTTGTGTAGATGGAACGTGTTACATTAGAGCAAGGCTGTCACTTTAAGCAATAGGAACTTACCCTCTCAAAATCACTTTTCCTAGCAGACCTCTGAGTGAGTGACTAGTTCCTGAAGGTGGACCTCAGAGATCTCATATCCAGGAATACAGGAAATTCAGAGAGGAAGCAAATGCCTGTGCCAGACTAATGTGCTTGCTTTATGTGAAGCAATTGCATTGGATTACCATGAAGGTTTACTGGCGGAGGACAAATGCTTAGTAATAGTTAAAACACTGTGTCATTACTCCCTTTATGAGGCTCCCAACAACTTAAAGACTCTCTTGTACTATACCTTTAAGCATTTGACATTGATTGGAACCTATTTTAGGGAGATGCTTATGCGTCTGATAAAAAAATAAAAGATCAAATGATAATGTTTGTGATTGTTACCCATGATGTGATCCATTTCATGGAAGGAATTGTGACTGAGATTTATTTATTTATTTACTTTTTAGCTGATAATCTTTTTCCTTGATTTGCTTCTAGAAATTTGGCAGTAAATGATAACATCTTGCCAGTCAACCACTATAAACAGATAAACACATTTTATGAAACAAAAATAATGGCCATCTTTAGTATCCAAAATGGTAGCAGCACAGCATTAAACACTAATGTTGAACTATAGGTATTTCCTCCTGGAATTCTTATTTCAAAAGGCTACATTTGTGTCTTAATAGAATCTAATATCTTAAGAATTGGAAGAAATCTTATAACTACATCAGCCACCTACAAATTCAAGAACTTCCTCAAATATTATTTTTTTCATGTTATGTATAAGGCCACGATACCAACAACTGAAACTATAAATGTTAGAATTTGCATTTAAATGAAGCAGATGTATTGCAGATGATATTATATCACTTTATAGCCCTATAGTTCACATATAGTGTGGGTGTAACTCTTTTCCTTTTACAATTTACAACATACAAGTGAGCAAACTGTTCTGAAATCCTTGTTTCTGATAAAAGTGTTCATTTAATTGCTTATTATTTCAAAATATGATTTTGGTTTGAGCTAAATGTCAGTGACATTTAGATGCTGTCAATGAGTATTAGACAATTAAAATGTTTTCTCTTGTAAAATTTAGCTGCTTTTACAAATCTATGAGCAAACATGACGATGAATTACTTTTGCTATTGAAACAGGAAGGAAGTGGGCAGAGCACAACCTTGAAAAAAATGACGTAGGCATAGGACATGACAAAAACTGGTTAAAACCAACCTGGTGCAAGATAGCAGAATATTCGACTTCCAATGGACCTTGAGCCTTATCATACTCTCATTGTAATACATTAGCATGCTAAATGACAGTCCCACCAATGCCATGACAGTTCTAAGGCTAACCATAAAAGGCCAAAAAGTGGGTGGTGGCCCAATTCCTGGAAATCTCCACCCCTGAAATAATTGGAATAATCCTCCCACTAATTAGCCTATAAAATTACCCAGCCCATAAAAACTAACCACGCCATATTTCAGGGCCTCTCACCTTCTGAGATGGCCCACACTCTGTCTGTGGAGTGTGTTTCTCTCTAAATAAATCCACTTCTTACCTGTCACTTTGTCTCTCACTGAATTCTGTCTGCAACGAGACATCAAGAACCTCAGATTCACCGGGAACACTATGAGACTGCAGACCCTAAGGATAGACTAAAGCTTAGCTATCTTTTTATTTTGTGCAAACCTAGCATAATGCCTTGCACTTGGTAGACACCCCAAATTTTTTGGAAAATACCAAAATGTTTTGGAAATAATTGCATATGTTTATAGGGTTCATATGTGTCTTAGGAAACTGAATAGAGTAGAAAAAGCAACACCAAAAAAGGGCCAAAAAATGGAACTTGAGTATTGCAAATAGGAAGGATTATTATCTTCATATTTGCTCTTTAATTTATCCTCAGCTTCCATTACACACATACAAACACATTAAGCAAAAAGTCATGCAAAAAACAAAACCAAAAAACACTTTCCTACACAATCTCCCCATCACCCCCAGATAGATTTATCTGTTTGTTTTTTTTAACATCCCCATGAGATTTCTGTGTTTGTTTGCTTTTGGCATCGTCCTGACACTTAAATGAAAGGCTTAGCTGACACTTCTGTTAGCAAGGTTGCTCAGAGAGAAGAAGGTCCACCTTTACTCCTCTTGTTTCATCCTTGCTGCCTCTCACCCTTCTCTCTCCCTCCTGATCAGTTCGAAGTAGAGGCAGGCCTGACTCTTAGCCTCCTAAGATATATTACTACCCTGTTGGGGAAAAGTAAGCACAAGCTCCCCAAACCTACCGTGCGGTGCGGTGCGGTACATAAGCAACCAACGTGTACTCTGAAAAGAAAATGCAGAGAATGAAGAGATCATACAAGTATAACCCTTTTTTCAGTCACTGGCAGGTACTTTCCCTCTTCCTTTCCTTTTGTCTCTAGCACACAGCAGTCTCCAGCAGAGCAATCTCTCACTTTACAAGTAAAAGGAATTGCTGAAGGAAGAAAGAAATATTAGGAGACCTTGAGACCAATTATTCCATCTACTGTGGCTGTGTAATTCTGGGTGAGTCACTCTTCTTCAGGAAATTGAAAGAATGTCAAATATGCGAAAGTTACTGAGGATGGCTGCAGAGCAGAATGTGGATCCTCGGGTAATTTCAAGTTTCCTCCCTACTTTCTCCCAGAAACACACACATCAGATATAATGAAGGCTGAGGGGAGGGGATGGTCAGGGAGAGGGGAATGTGTTAAAATGCGGTCTCAAGGGGTGTGTGAACTCGACCTAGCCAATCAGTGGAAGAAATGTAAGCAAAATTATGTGGAAAAGATTTTCTTTGTTTCATAGTTCACATAATGAAAACGGAGGATAAGTCAATGGGAAAATACCTTAATATCTTCTTCCTGTTATTTTAATGCCATACCAGAATGAGGCACATCAAAAAACAAATTGTTCACAAACATCCAAACATCTTTCAAATCCCCCAAGGGTCATAATAAACACCCCTTGTTAAATAAACTGCAATGAGCAGGAGAGTGAGGACAATAAAGGAAAGGACAGAGAGAGCATGGGATGAAGAAAGTAGGGAACAAGTGGCTTGAACAGCTTGCTTATACCATACTGACCTCAGCTCAAAGCAGAAGGGCCACCAGGGCCTTGAGAAAAACCCCTCTGTATTAGTTTGCTCAGGCTGCCGTAGTAAATACCACCGTCTGGGTAGCTTAAACAACAGAAATTTATTTTCTTATAGTTCTGAGGCTTGAAGCCTAAGATCAAGGTGGCTGCCTTCTCCAAAGGCCTCTCCCCTTGGCTTGCAGATGAGTGCCTTCTCCCTGTGTCCTCACATGGTCTTTCCTCTGTGCATGCCCATCCCTGGTGTCTCTTTGTCCAAATTTCCTCTTCTGATAAGGATACCAGTCAGACTGGATTAGGGCCCACCCTAATGGCCTCATTTTAACTTAATCACCCCCTTTAAAGGCCCAAATACAGTCACACTCTAAGGTACTGGGAATTAGGGCTTCAACATGAATTTTGAGGGGACATGATTCAGCCCATAACACTCTTCGTGCAAGCTGGCAGAGTCTAGTGTCCTGGGGCTTCCCTGGTGGCTAAGAATCCGCCTGCCAATGGAGGGGACACGGGTTCGAGCCCTGGTCCGGGAAGATCCCACATGCCACTGAGCAACTAAGCCCGTGCACCACAACTACTGAGCCTGCACTCTAGAGCCTGCGAGCCACAACTTCTGAAGCCCGTGTGCCTAGAGCCCGTGCTCCACAACAAGAGAAGCCACAGCAATGAGAAGCCCGCGCACCGCAACGAAGAGTAGCCCCCACTCTCTGCAACTAGAGAAAGCCCACGCACAGCAATGAAGCCCCAACACAGCCAAAAATAAATAAAAATAAAATAAATTAAAAGAGCCTGTACCTATAGCTTAATCCTTAAAAAAATATATATGTGTGTGTGTGTGTGTGTGTGTGTGTGTGTGTGTGTGTCCTTTGACTAGGCTATTCCTCTTCTAGAAATTTATCCTAGAAAAATAACTAGCATATATACCAAAAAATATTTTCATAAGGATGTTTATTGCAACACTGGTTGAAAGAGCAAAAAATAATAAATAACATAATTGTCCGTTTATAGGAGATTTGTATCATAAATTACAGTCTAACCCATACAAATAGAATACTGCGTCTGGAAAGATGTCCAAGATCTTATATAAAAAACTCAAGTAACAGGACACTGTGTATAGTATAAACTCATGTTTAGAAATTATATCATATATTTGTATAGGCCTAGAAGAAGGTCTGAAAAAATATATATCAAACTCTTAACAGTAGTTACCTCTAAGGTATGGAAGTAGGGCCTTTCACTTTTTATTTGTACACTTATATAATCTGAATTTTTGCAACAGATGTGTTTGCTTTTGTAATTAAATATGAAAGCATTAATGAGGAACATGGGGTAGACAGGTTTAAAACCTATGAAGTTTGACAAATACTGTAAAAAAATAACAAAAATGGCCTGTATTGAGCATCTACTATTTATTCATTCAACAAAAAAGTTTGAGTCCCTACGTCCCAGGCATTGTTAGGGACTTAACATATCATATATTACACCCAGTCCTCACAAAAAACTTCTTGAGGCAAGTTTTACCATTTTGATTTTATCACGGCAAAAATCAAGGCTCAGAGAAGTCAAGTAATTTACAAAAGTTGCACAGTTAATAAGCAACGAAGGGACTTCCCCACTGGTTAAGACTCCGTACTTCCAATGCAGGAGGCGCGGGTTTGATCCCTGGTCGGGGAACTAAGATCCCACATGCCATGGGGTGCGGCCAAAAACTTAAAAAAAAAAAAAATAAAAGCAACAAAGCCAAGCCTTTGGTCTACTTTACTATGTTGCCTTATAAAATTACTATGTTCTGTTTTATATACAGGATACAGAAAATTGTCATCCAGCTTAATGTTTTCACATTTACAGGTCATTACTATATTCTTTCAGCAAACAAACTACCACCTTTATTTATTTTTTAAAGTTTATTTATTTTTTTTAAATTTATTTTTGGCTGCGTTGGGTCATCGTTGCCGTGCCAGGGCTTTCTCTAGTTACGGTGAGCGGGGGTTTCTCTTATTGTGGAGCACAGGCTCTTGGCACACGGGTTTCAGTAGTTGTGGCCCATGGGCTTAGTTGCTCCGCGGCACGTGGGATCTTCCGGGACCAGGGCTTGAACCCGTGTCCCCTGTATTGGCAGGCGTATTCTTAACCACTGCGCCACCACTGAAGTCCCAAACTACCATCTTTAAATCTAAATCAATCTATGTATCTATCCATCCATCCATCCACCATCTATCCATATTTCATAGCCACTAATCAAAAATATTTGCCAGAACATTTTTGAACTTACAAGTGATTTTGATAAGTAGAAGAAAATTCCAGAATTTCGGGTTCTCATTAACAATGATTGAAGGGTGGTGGGTGAGTACCAGGAGAGCCACTCTTGTTTACTCTGTTTATTGTAGGGTAGGGCAGTACTGGTATGTGGAATATTAATAAAGCAGTGTCTGGGTCTATAACTTCAGTTATCAAAAGAAAGAGGCTTTGATGGATTATGCCCACTGATTACCATCTCTGTGAGAAGCACACACATATATATTGTTCCCTGTGAAAAGGAGGACTTTGTACAGATAGGCTGGTACAGTGGGATGAAAAGTACTTCAAGAGAATCTCTGGAGCAGCAGGACTCTTGATCATACCATCCCCTGAAATGTTATCACTTCTCTTCAGGTAGCAATAGGATCATTTAAATGTGCTACCACCTATCTACAAGTGTGATTTCAGGGAGTTCAGCATATCTCCCCAATCCTTCCTAGCTCCTGCCTCTGATATCAACATCATTCCTCTAACTGCCTGCTCTTTGTTCAAAAGTAGTAGGTCCCAAAAGCAAAATGCTTTCATCCGTCATCAGACATGTACTACTTGATGTGAATGGAGGTGAAGATCATGAGGACAGTAGGCCCCTTCTCAGGGATTGGGGAAGAAACAGGTAAACTTGGGGATGCTGGGGACACAAAGACAAATTTGCCAATGTTACTATGTTGCCTAGGACATAATCTGGGAATAATGAGAACCCTGTCAGTCACGAGTCCCTGGGAATTTATTTTAACCACTAGTGAGTGGAGTGAGGATGGAAATAGTCAGCTGCCTGATGCCTCATGTGAGCAGTCCTTTACTGTCAACTGATCTTCCTAGCTATCACCCCTGGGTAAGCCTGGCAAGCCTTTGCCCCAGTCCCTGTAGATACCACAGAGAGACAGAAGGAGTATAGGCTTTGCATTCAGAATAGACTTAGGTTCAAATACAACTCATCCACTTACTGGCCATCTGACCTTGGGCAAGTCAACCTGTCTCACAGGGCTGTCATGAGGATGAAATGAGATTTTGTAAGTAAAGAGCTTTGCACACTGCCTGTTACACAAAAGGGACTGAATGAATATACAATCAATCCTTTCTGGGTCCCTGCTGAGAATTCCACCAGGACCAAAGCCCAGCCTTGAACCTAAGCCCAGTCAGCTCTGAGTCCTGACCACTTGTCCAAATCCTGCTGAATTTTTCTCTAGGCTTGCACCCTGTTTTCTTATCCTTTTCAGCATCAGGATGAAGCTGCAAACACATATCCTGCCTGCTTTACACCCACCAACTACACTCCATAGATGGCAGTGCCAGCTTCAGTAAGACTAGAGTCTGCTCTGGTTCCCGTCAGACTTGGTGAGTTAGACCAGGGGTTCCCAACCCTTTTGGAACCACCCAGACCTAAACCTCTCTGTGTGCAGAGCCTGGGGATATGCATTCTTTAAAAAGCTCCTCTTCCCTCATTGCAAGGGCCATCTCACTAACCATCACCCATTCTTGCTTCAATGCAGAAGTTCCCAGCATGATGTGTAGCCAAGACTGGAGTATCTACCTTGCAGATAGTGGGTGCTTAATAAATGTTTATGGAGCAAATAAAAGTTTTCAGTTGGGTGTTATTTTTTTCCTTACAAAGATATTTAGCCATGGAATTTAAAAATAATGTTAAAATAATGGCACATACTAGATGTTCAATGAAGATTGGTTACTGAATGATTAAAGCCTGTTTTCTTTTGGGATAGCAACTATTTGGAAGAATGCCTGTGAGTACAGAAGTTCCATGGAAGTAAATGAAATGACAGCATATGGAAGAGTTTTATGAAGCGTGAAGTGAAGGAATATTTGAAATAATAATGATGTTATACCATTCAAATCTTAACGTTAGTACATTCTAATTTGTTCTGGAAAAAATGGAACTGGGATAAGCAATTTCTGATAGGTTACAGTGTATGTCAGCAGGAAGGGGAAAAGCAAGAAAGGGGTCTCATTGCTATACAAGCACAATAAAAGGACTTATCTCCTTTTTTGCCTTTAAAAAAAAACTTGTTAGTATGGAAAATTTCAAACATATTTAAAGTAGAGAGAAGAGTATAGTAAATCTTCATATCCATCACTCAGCTTCAACATTTATCAACACTGTCTATATTGGACTAACCTATGTGATGCAAAATAGGGCTTCTGAGTTTAAAGATGGTTTGAAAAGAATGTGTAAATAAATGCTTTAGGACTAGGTCAACATTCTCTGGGAAGATTTAGAGATAATGTGTACTCCCAGAGCCCATTTGCATATATTTTTCAACATCTGGCTAACAATTCCTCTTTAAGTTGGATGATTACAACATCCCAAACTCTGCACAATCTCCTGATGAGTGTATATAATAGAGTACTTGTCTCTAAAAAAACAATTTATTTTTAGAACCTTAGGAAATTGTGGCTGTGTCCCGATCTGGGCGACAAAGGACCAGTGAGTCAGTTTACTGTGGTTCCTGCATTTGTGACTACAGATATCCCACCACCAAGCTAGTATTATGACAACCCAGAGTGAGACAGGCTGCAGGTCTGGGTTCATCGACTGTAGAAAGAGTCTCTGAGTGTGAAAGTTTACACTCTAAGCCAAAACATTAGGGAGTGATTAGTAGTTTCATGCTGAATATGAGTAATTTCTTGGGAATCACTATTATTTACTTGGTTCAACCATTTATTTAAGTATATGGTGATGTGACAAGGTTTAGCTTTTCTACCGCTTTTTTTCTTCCAAGTTTGTATTTTCCATTTTTAGTATGAGGTCATCAGGTGCTAAGTTATACTCTTTGACAGTGGGAAGCAAAATCTTAATCTTAATGAAACCATTGCTTGGGAGGAATCCACCACATCATGTTTATTGCATATAGTTTCACATTAAACCCACAGCTCAATATGTATTTATTGAATAAACAAGGTTGAGTGTCTTCCTTCCAAGTATTTTTCTAGCTGCTCACGTGTTTTAATATCACATTAATGTGTTCTTAGTCGTATAAAAAAATCTCACCTATAGCCAGTGTATTTTCCTTTGGGATTCAAATTCCATGTTGATAATCTTTCTAACTCTCTGACTTATCAGTTCCTTTACCTGAGCTCTGTGGCTCCATCTCATTCTGCCTCAGATCTCCCTTAGTGTCGCCACACCTTAGTTTTCACCATCATCCATAACGTCTCCACATTTGAGACTCTCAAACTTGAAAAGTTTCCTCTGACCACTATCTATCTGTCTATCTCTCCTATTACCTCACTTTTTTCTGACTCATCCTTCACATTTTCAGGCCCATACCCTTTGCTCTTTCTCCATTTGCCAGCCTTCCTGGCCTCTCGGGATGTCCCAAGCCACCTACCTGAGGAATCTCAGGGACATTTCTTCCCACTGTGCTCACCAGACCTGCATACTAATGACTTATTTCACTCATCTTGGGTCACAACTGTCGTGTCAATCTCCAGACCTGGTTAAGCCAACCATCTGTTTCTTCTTGTTCCTTTTCTAGGCAGCTGAACAATTCTGGAGAAAATAGACATAACCAGGTTGATTGGATGCTCTAAAATGTATTTTTCCTATATGTCTGGGAATTCAATAACCCTGGGAATTCTTTTTCTTACCTCTCATCAATTCACCCTTATAACACACATAGCTGTTGTTCCAATCTTCTGTACTTTCAATTTCTATGCCTACCTCCACCCTCTTTTGCTACCTACATTATGGGAAGCTGGAGAACACCTGATATGAATACTACATAAATTTTATTCTGTTCAAATTACCACCCATTCCTATTGTCTTCCCTCCAGTCTCTGAAGACTTTTCCTGATTTCCTTCTAAGGCCAGTGTTTCCATCTCTCCCTTTTCTCTCCTCCCTCCCTGGGTCCTTCTTGACTTTGATCCTCTTCCATTTCCTCCACTTCATCTACTCCCCTTCCATTTTCTGTGCATCCCCCAACCCCCCTTGATACCTACAAACCTTTCTTTCCTGGCCTAATACTCTCCCTTGATTCTAATTTCTGTTCATGCTATTTCTGTCTATCATCTTCCTCTTCATCTACCTTGGTTTCTTCTCCCTCTTGATCCTCAGCACCATCAGCCTATGGAAAGTCCTAAAGCCAAAACCTCTTCATAGACCTTCTGCTCAAATTCTGTTTTCAGCAGAATTTGACAACATTGACCACCCTCTTCTTACTAGAACTCTCATCTCCACTGGAGCCCACATTACATTCTTTTGGTCCTCCTGCCTCATGGACTGCTTCTGTTTAGTTTTCTCCCAAGATTCCTAACCTGCCTCACACCTTCCCTGCCTTAAAACAAGCCCTTTAATCTGAAGATTCAGTGTTCAGCCCTCTCTGCTTAAGTCTTGACAGTCCCTTGGTAATCTCATCCTATTTTACAGCTTGATCTATCTAGCTCTCCTCTTTATAAGACTGACTCCCAGCTCTGTACCTTTAGCCCTTATCTGTCTTCCCTTATTTACACCCTTTTCCTAACTATATGTTGAGCATCCCACACTGATGTATTACAGACACCTTTAAGTCTGATCTAAATTAAACTCATCACTTCTCACTCCGGGGTTTTTGATCTTGGCTAATCAACCCAATGGGATCTCTTTCTACCATTATCTTTCAAATCCCAATGGGATCTCTTTCCACCATTATCTTTCAAATCAATCTCCTCTGTTTACTACCTTTCTTCAGAAATTCATTAATTCTTGCCTGGACCATTGCATAGCCTCCTAAATGGTCTCCTTGCTTTCAGTTTGTTTTTCCTCCATTTAGTGGAATAATAGCAAATCAACTTTGCTATTCACATGTTAAGTGCTTTTGCATTAAACAACAACAACAACAATAACCCTTTCCCTTTCTTTGGCTCATTTAATTGTCTTTCCCCAGTAATACCTTAAATGTTGGCTTTTCTGAACACTACTGCTAGTCATCTTCCAAAGGTGTGTCACTTTGAGCTCAAAGACTTTCCTTTCCTACCCATTGCCTTCTACAGTCAAAGCCCTCCATGATTTGGTCTAAATCCATCACTCTAGCCTTATCTCCCACTAAATTCTTGCACCCTGGCATGTGACAAGTCCAAACAGGCCCTATGCTCAGTTGCTTTTTGTAAACTATTTCCTCTGTCACTCACCCTTCCTTCCAGATCAGCTTTTGCAAGTTTACCTGGTCGTCAAAGCCTAATTCACATCATTCTCCTCCAAAATGCTCTTTCCCCATCACCAAAGTCAAAACAACAGCCTCGGGCTTCCCTGGTGGCGCAGTGGTTGAGAGTCCGCCTGCCGATGCAGGGAACGCGGGTTCGTGCCCCGGTCCGGGAAGATCCCACATGCCGCGGAGCGGCTGGGCCCGTGAGCCATGGCCGCTGAGCCTGCGCGTCCGG
>NC_041218.1:42804212-42807940 GCF_002837175.3 Physeter macrocephalus
GCGCGTCCGGAGCCTGTGCTCTGCAACGGGAGAGGCCACAACAGTGAGAGGCCCGCGTACCGCCAAAAAAAAAAAAAAAAAAAAAAACAGCCTCCCCACATTATTAACTACTTGGTTGATATCTGGAACACAGAATTTACCACAATTAGTTTGGCATCCAATTGGTTGTTTCTCTTCTCCATTAGACACATACACTTAGAAGAGAGGGACAGACTAATTCATTTCTGTATCCAACCTAATGAATATAAAGTGCTCCCATAGTGAGTGCTTTATTGTTTATTGAATTCTTGAATTCTATAGAAAGAGTTGCCTTAAGTAAATTTATAGAATTAAGAATAAAATTTAGCTTATTTGGGGGAGCAAGATTTTTATGTTTTTTTCCTCAGTGATTTGGTCTTTATTGTAATATAAATTTTCCATTCATAATAGAACTTCCATAGTTGGAAATATTCAATGGATAAAAATTCATGATATTCATAATATCAAAACAAGTCATTGACTAGTGTAACAAATAATAACATGTTAAAAGGACGGCACAGTGTAGGTGAAAGAATATATGCAAATATCAGGGGAGTTTCTGATTATAATGAAGAGAGATAATGCATGTAAAATGCTTACTCACTCTCTGGTATAGACTAAGCCCTCGGTAAATGTTACCTAATACTATTAAACAGCAAGTAAAGTGGCTGGAAAAAAATAATTTCTTTTTCCCCATGTAGTCTACATAGTTTTGTGTGATAGCTGATAGTAACTCTGAACTGCATTTGGTTTTAAGTCGGTCAGATATGTCTTTTTATGATAATTTCAAGAGCAAGTAACAAAGAATAAGGCATGTGAGGAGATAGCATGATGTAATTAACCACATGCACTATTGATGAGGACTTGGCTTCCCTCTGTACCACTTGATATTCAGTGAAATAAATAATGGTGATAATTGTCACATTCCTAACAAAGACATCTGCTAAGCCAGGCTACTCAAGCAAAGCTGTTTGCTACTGACAGCTTGCTTCAAATGTGAATGTTGCCATTAAGAAAAAATAGAGTTTTTGTATTTATCACTTTGCCTAATATGTTGTGTTGGTAATGCTTCATCTGGGAACCAAAAGAAATATAGATGATAATTAAATTCAACATTCAAAATTCTGTATTTGCTTACGGGACTATTAGAAGCTCTTTAATTTTTGTTGTTCTGTGGTTTTAACGTATATGCAATATATCTACATGATAAAAATAAAAAACCCAACGGTTAAGAGTGGTACCTAGGGCTTCCCTGGTGGTGCAGTGGTTGGGAGTCCGCCTGCCGATGCGGGGGACGCCGGTTCGTGCCCCGGTCTGGGAAGATGCCACATGCCGCGGAGCGGCTGGGCCTGTGAGCCATGGCCGCTGGGCCTGTGCGTCTGGAGCCTGTGCTCTGCAGCAGGAGAGGCCGCAGCGGTGAGAGGCCCGCGTACCACAAAAAAAAAAAAAAAAAAAAAAAGAGTGGTACCAACTGAAGGGTAAAAGTCTCCATTCTCACTACCCTCCCTCCCTCCTCTCTAGAGATTACCTTTTAAATCACACACTATGTAAAAACTGCACTAAATAATAATAAAAATCAAGCAATTCTTCTTTAACATGACCTTGAATTTCAGAAAATCTCAAGGTTGCATGATACCCAAAGACAAATCATTCCATCTTTTGATTTTTCTCCCTTTGTCAATTAATATTATCATAATAAAAATCTCCACTGCAAAATGATATTCCAAGGGACCCAAAAGAATGAATGCTTTACTCTCTATTCCCTCATCTGATGACTGATCACTAAGAAGTATCTGAAGCAGTATCACCCTTAGACCAGGATGAGAAATGTCCCTGACCCTGGTCCCCAAACTTTTGAGGACCCTACCCTTGCCTTCCTTTGGCCTTATCCCTGGCCATGGAGTGAGATGTCTGTGTTGCTAAGGGGAATTGCCTACTCAGAGCCCGTGTGTCCTCTACCAGACCACATGTGGGGTAACCTGGACAGAGGAATTCCAAGGTCACCTGGTCCAAGCAACTTCCATGGCTTCTTTCCCACCTTTATCCTCCCAAGGATGGATAAGTCACAGGCTAGAGGCTAGGGTTCAGCTCTCCTCCTCCTTTCTGTTATTATCTGCTATGGAACTCTGAAGAGTCTGAGAAATCTAAATTCAAACCTAATCTTTTAGGTTTTTATGAAGATGTCAAGATAGGAGGATTTAAATATCTATTTAACAATTTGCTAGCTTGATTTATCACTTTAAAGTATTTAGGGCTTCCCTGGTGGCGCAGTGGTTGCGCGTCCGCCTGCCGATGTAAGGGAACCGGGTTCGCGCCCCGGTCTGGGAGGATCCCACATGCCGCGGAGCGGCTGGGCCCGTGAGCCATGGCCGCTGAGCCTGCGCGTCCGGAGCCTGTGCTCCGCAACGGGAGAGGTCATAACAGAGGGAGGCCCGCATACCACAGAAAAAATAAATAAATAAATAAATAAATAAATAAATAAATAAATAATAAAGTATTTAGATATAGTGGCTGTTGACCCCAATGTGTAATTTTGACCTCGACCCCCTCAAATGTTAGGAGGCAGGCCTCATTTGAAGATAATGTCATTGTGAAGCTCATATAATTAAATGCCTTTCCATTTGAATTGTTTCTAAAAGTTCTTTGAAATAAAGGTAAAATGAATCTTACTCTTCCAATCACTAGCATTTTTTTTCTAAATGAGAAACTTCCAATTTCAAATTATTCTGTCCCTCTATCTACTGTTAAAATACTCAATGAAGGAATATCTTCCTAGAGGTAGAACAGAACTTGATTCTGTTAATATTTTTCAAAAATAACAAACTTTCATTATCTTGCTCTTCATTTCAAAGTTTTTTATGAATCTGGCATTCTTCCCTCTATCCTTCTTTTTTTCCTACCCGTGAATTGTCTTTCTTTCAATCAATGATAAGAGTTTTTCAAAACAGAAAATTTTATTTGAGTCTACCCTCACTTTACAGAAAAAGAAACTGAGGATTTTATGGAGGGGCAACATGATTTTTTAGTTAAAGTGGTTTAGGTGTTTTGGTTCATATAAGTTTGGCAGGCTCAAATCAGTTTGGTTTTAATTTTATACTTATTTTTTAAATGATTTTATAGAGATGCAGAGGGTAGAAAGATTCATCACTTGGGGAAGGGCGTTCTCAGCAATAATCACATTTTACCCAGGAGTCCATCTCACCGCTCATTCACAGAGGGTCCTATAGGCAGGAGTTAACGAAATTAGTTAACTAAGTATTCCATTCACGTAGTTAGTGTGTGTGTGTGTGTGTGTGTGTGTATTCTTCTTCCCACCCTGTTCTCCATCCACCCTGTTTTTCCTACTCTAGCCCTGACAGGTGACCACTGTTATTAGGTATTGTGTGTGCACACATGGTTTCTTTAGACAAATACAAGTGCTTATACAACTGCTCTTTTCACTTTACAACCTTGCAGATCTTTCCTTATCAGTTCAGAAAGAGCTTCCTTTTTCTTTCTGGAATGTTGCATAGAATTATCCCATCACATGGCTATCTTATAATTAATTTTTGTTAATAACTTTCATTTCTTAAGAACACTTTTTTTTTTTTTTTTTTTTTTGCGGTACGCGGGCCTCTCACTGTTGTGGCCTCCCCCATTGCGGAGCACAGGCTCTGGACGCTCAGGCTCAGCGGCCATGGCTCACGGGCCCAGCCGCTCCGCAGCATATG
>NC_041218.1:42807956-42815636 GCF_002837175.3 Physeter macrocephalus
GGCACGAACCCGTGTCCCCTGCATCGGCAGGCGGACTCTCAACCACTGCGCCACCAGGGAGGCCCAAGAACAGTTTTATATTTACAAAAATATTGTGAATATAATACAGAGAATTCCCATATACCTGTTTTCCCCTATTATTAACATTTTATTTTAGCATGGTACACTTGTTACAATTATTGAGCTAGTACTGATACATTAATATTAACTAAAGTCTATACTTTGTTCAGATTTCCTTAGTTTTACCATTTTCTGTTCCAGGAGATCATATTACATTCACTCATCATGTCTCCTTAGGTTCCCCTTGGTTGTGAGAGTTTCTTAGACTTTCCTTGGTTTTGTTGACCTTGACAGTTTTAAGGAATACCAGTCAGGTATTTTGGAAAATGTCCCTCAATTGAGATCTATATAATTTATTTTTGTACAAATATGTTTTGTACAAAGTATCTTTTGATGAATGCTTGATTTTTCCCCCAGTTGTCTGCTATTACTAACAATGCTGAAATGAGCAACAGTGTACATCAGCTACTTTACACATTGCTGGTATAAAGCATAAACTTCCAGAATAGGCATTGGCAAGATAAAGATAAATGCATTTGTAATTTTGCACTATTGCCAAATTACCTTCCATAGGGGCTATGTCACTTTATACTATATGTATAAGAGTACGTGTTTTCTGACAGCTATGCCAACAGAGTGTGTTGTAAAACGTTTGGGTTTTTGCCTGTCTGATAGGAGAAAATTGGTATCTGAGTGTGGTTTTAAAGTTCTAGTAACGTTTATAATGAATGAAGAATTTTATATATATTATGGCTTATTATAATAGATTCTTCTCTTCCATTATATTTCTTTTCTTTTTAATACTTTATTTATTTATTTGGTTGCTCCGGGTCTTAGTTGCAGCAGGCAGGCTCCTTAGTTGTGGCATGCAAACTCTTAGTTGCAGCATGCATGTGGGATCTAGTTCTCTGACCAGGGATCGAACCCTGGGCCCCCTGCACTGGGAGTGTGGAGTCTTATACACTGTGCCACCAGCGAAGTCCCTCCATTATATTTCTTACGTGTTTTTTGTGTGTATGAAAGCTATTGATTTCTGTATAATAATTTCATAAGGTAGAGGTAATTTTAGCTCAGTATCTCAGGGATGCTTGCCATGTGCCCCCATGTTAGGTCTTGTACTCATATGTTGAATCTTGTTCTCAAGTGCAATAGTTGTTAACAGGTTGATTTCTATCTAGACATAATTATATACTCAAAAGAAACTGCTATTAACCATCTCAAGAGATGTCCAAGGAAGGTTACATTTCTGGCTTCTAGTAAGAATATTGTTCTGAGACTTCCCTGGTGGTCCAGTGGGTAGGACTCTGCACTCCCAATGCAGGGGGCCCAGGTTCGAGCCCTGGTCGGGGAACTAGATCCCACATGCATGCCGCAACTAAGAAGTCCACATACTGCAACTAAAGATCCCACATGCCACACTAAAAAGATCCCGCATGCCGCAATGAAGACACGGTGCAGCCAAAAATAAATAAATTAATAAATATGTTTTTTAAAATTAGCTTTCCTTAAAAAAAAAAAAAAAAAAGAATATTGCTCTGTAGTGTGTTTCCTTTGCCATCCTGTACCTTGTTAACCTAACGTCAGCTAGGACAGGCCCTCATCCTTTCTGTGGAGAGCAGAGATCATCACCCAGGTACAGAGAAGTGACCTCAGCACTGACCTCACTTTATAAGCAAGCCACAAAAATACAGCAGTAATGTCTACAATGGAGGCATCCATCCAGGTTTTAGCAAATATTCTGCAAAGGAAGAGCGATATATTATAATTGCTCGAGGAAGCAAATTAATTCTGAGAGCTTTTGAAGGAAAGGATTGCTATTTACTTTTCATCTTCATGGAGAACCCTCATGTGTGTTTGGGAAGATTTTATAAAGGATCTGAATAATAATAAGCTTTTCAGACACAGGTGAGGACAAAATCATGGCTTCAAGGATGGCAGAAAATCACACAGTTCTTTTCTCCCCCTCTAATTTCTGTAATTTTCTTAATTTAATAATTCAACAGTTTGTTGTGGGCCTACCATCTTGTTAGATACTGGTAAGAGCTCTGGAGATATAAATATGCTATTACACACTCCCCGATGCCCTACATAATTATAATTTAAGTGAAGGACACAGAATTGGAGAAAAATAATGATGAATTTATATTTTAAGTGCTATTAAAGAGGTATGAACTAAGAAGTGTTACAAGAAGTAAAAATAATTCTATAGGGGATTAGAGATAGAAATGAGAGGTAATCAAAAAAAAAAAGAAATGAGAGATAATCAAGAGGAGGTAGGAGATTACAGAAGAGAAGAGATGACATTTAAGGCATGAGGATGATCAAGAGAGACTGAGCTGTCTAATCTCACATGAGCCCTCACTCGATTGGTCCCTTTAGAATAGAGCCACCTTCCACGAAGAATGGTCCCTTACCTTGGGCATTTGTGTGCTGATTTTAGGTGGCAAACTAATACAACTTTAAATAAAATCTATTTACTCAGAAAATTATTCTCTTTGTCATTCTAATTGAAACCTTCTGATTAAATCAAGGAGAAAGGAGAAAGTCTGTTTGTAACTGGTATCCTTTTTTTTATATCTTCTAACACTTGCATTACTTTTTTTTTCCTTGCATTACATTTTTTTAAAAAATTATTTTTATTTATTTATTTATTTTTGGCTGCGTTGGGTCTTCGTTACCTCGTGCGGGCTTTCTCTAGTTGCGGCGACTGGGGCCTACTCTTCGTTGCGGTGCACGGGCTTCTCAACGTGGTGGCTTCATTTTGTTGCGGAGCTCAGGCTCTAGGTGCGTGGGCTCAGTAGTTGTGCCTTGCGGGCGCTAGAGCACAGGCTCAGTAGTTGTGGCACACAGGCTTAGCTGCTCTGCGGCATGTGGGATCTTCCTGGACCAGGGCTTGAACCTGTGTCCCCTGCATTGCAGGCGGATTCTTAACCACTGTGCCACCAGGGAAGTCCCTCATCATATTTATTTTGAAGATTACTTTCTATTCCTGGAAAATGATTCTGGCTTTCCATTTACAGTTATGATATAAAGTTTTTAATTCATTCATTCAATTAATGTTTATTGAGTACTACCTTCAATGTGCCAGGCACTATTCAATGAACTTGTGGTACATCAGTAGAGAGAACAAAAATTCCTATCCGGAGGACCTTATAATATAGTTTAATTGCTGTTTTTTAAGTTTAAAATAAACTGGCTCAACTTTAAAGAAGCTAGTAAGTAAAGAATGATACAGGTGATCGCAGTATTGGGTACAGGAGGGAGGTAGTCTAGAAGAGAAGTTAACACAGACTGAGTCAAACTGCCTAAAGGCGAATCCTGGTTCGTTACCTGTTAGTTCTGTGATGTTGAGTCACTTACTTCATTGTGCCTCAATTTCCTCTCCTGTAAAACAGTGCAAGAAATCAGTAAATGTTTGGTAGATTGGTAAAAATCCAGAAATTTGTATTCAGATGACTGAGTTTGGAGAAACATTGGAATAGATCATTTAAACAATTACTTAAACAATGCAAGATCAGGGTTTATGTTTTGTTTGCAACTTTTTTTATTTTGAAATAATTTGACTTATAGAAAAGTTACATAGAACAGAGAGTTCCTGTGTACACTTGATGTTCCTTCCCCTAACATTTAACAATTTACATGACCCACAGTATAATGATCAAAACGAAGAAATTAACATTGCTATAATACCTAATAATAGAGAATAATAATAATTAATCTACAGACTTTCTTTGGGTTACCCTGTTTTCCCTATCATCCTTTTCCATGATCCTATCCAGGATCTCACATGTAGTTGTAAGCTCTGCTTAGTCTCCAACAATGTGAACCATTCCTCAGTCTCTCCTTGTCTTTCACGACTTTGACACTTTTGAAGAATATTAGTTAGGTTTTCTATAGAATTTGCTATTTTCTCATGATTAAATTGAGTTTTATGCATTTTTGATCAGAATTCACGGAAGTGATGTGTCCTTCTTAGGACATCATAATCCAGGAGTTCATGATATTGGTATCTTATACCAGTGATGTTAACTCCCATCACTTGGTTAAGGTGCTATTTGCCAGGTTTCTCCACTATAAAGTTACTATTTTTACCTTTATAATTAATAAATATTTGGGGGAGACACTTTGAGATTATGAAAATATCCTGTTTCTATTCCACAGATTTTAGTATCCGCTGACGGATCTTGCCTGCAACAAATATTACTGTGGTGTTCTGTGTTCAGTTTTCTATTTTCCTCATTTCTTCCACATTTATTAATTGGAATTTTTATGTAAGATAGACTGTCTCTTCACTCCCATTTATTTTAAAATTTATTAATATCAATAAGATTCATGGATACTTATTTTATTCTATGGATTATAATCCAATCCTATTGTTATTTATTTCTTGCTCAAATTGTTTCATCTTTGGTCACTGAAAGTCCTTTCTAGTAGGCCCCTATGTCTTTTTGATATGCTGCCATTGGTTTTTGAGTACTTCCTTACTTTTCTTGGCATCACAAGATGCTCCAGAATCACCTTTTATTTTCCCTGCCCCACCCCTGGAGTTAACAACTTCTCCAAAAAAAGAACTTAAATCAAATCAAATCTTACAGTACAAATACTAAACATAGAAAAAAATTTAAAACATAAAAAATTAATTTTCATTAAAAACTTTAATTTTTTTAAATTAAAAAATAAGACAAGGTGGGATAATTTTTTTTAAATATTTATTTATTTATTTATGGCTGCATTGTTGCTGCGCTAGGGCTTTCGCTAGTTGTGATGAGCGGGGGCTACTCTTTGTTGCGGTGCATGGGCTTCTCAGTGTGGTGGCTTCTCTTGTTGTGGAGCAGGGGCTCTAGGCGCATGGGCTTCAGTAGTTGTGGCACACAGGCTCAGTAGTTGTGGCTCGCAGGCTTAGTTGCTCTGTGGCATGTGGGATCTTCCCGGACCAGGGATCTTTGGCCCAATATGGCATCAAGTAATCATCCAAATACGTAATAACCACTCCACGTAAGTAGGTTGTCAGAAAATTCAGGTGGTCCAGGCAAAGTTCTTAACTTTTGGGGTTTACAAATTCCTTAGAGAATTTGATGAAACATGTGAAAACTTTTCCCAGAAAAAAAATACACATATACACAATTTTGCATAAATATATCAGGATTTTTTTTATTTTTTTAAAGCTGATGTCATAGACCAGGTTAAGAAATCCAGATAAGGACTTTCTTGATGGTCCAGTGGGTAAGACTCTGTGCTCCCAATGTTGGGGGCCCAGGTTCGATCCCTGGTCAGGGAACTAGATCTCACATGCATGCCACAACTAAAGTCCACATGCTGCGACTAAAAAAAATGATCCCGCATGCTGCAACTAAAGATCCCGCATGCCACAACGAAGATCCCACGCAACTAAGACCTGGCGCAGTCTAAATAAATAAATAAATAAATAAATGTATGTATGTATATATATATATACACACACATATATGTGTATATATATGTACACACATATATGTGTGTATATATATACACACACATATGTGTGTGTATATATATACACACATATATGTGTGTACATATATATACACATATATGTGTGTGTATATATATATATACATACATACATTTATTTATTTATTTATTTATTTAGACTGCGCCAGGTCTTAGTTGCGTGGGATCTTCGTTGTGGCATGCGGGATCTTTAGTTGCAGCATGCGGGATCATTTTTTTTAGTCGCAGCATGTGGACTTTAGTTGTGGCATGCATGTGAGATCTAGTTCCCTGACCAGGGATCGAACCTGGGCCCCCAACATTGGGAGCACAGAGTCTTACCCACTGGACCATCAAGAAAGTCCTTATCTGGATTTCTTAACCTGGTCTATGACATCAGCTTTAAAAAAATAAAAAAAATCCTGATATATTTATGCAAAATTGTGTATATGTGTATTTTTTTTCTGGGAAAAGTTTTCACATGTTTCATCAAATTCTCTAAGGAATTTGTAAACCCCAAAAGTTAAGAACTTTGCCTGGACCACCTGAATTTTCTGACAACCTACTTACGTGGAGTGGTTATTACGTATTTGGATGATTACTTGATGCCATATTGGGCCAACTCACATCTTGATGGGAAGATAGCTAAAATTTTTTCTTATCTCTTTTTACACTTTTTAATCATGGTAATTTTCAAACATTCACAAAAGTGCAATTTCCATATACCCATCACTCAGCTTCAAAAATGTTTAACATAGTGTCAATCTTGTTTTACTAATAATCCTCAAACACACACATTCCCCTCTTGATTATTTTAACAAAACCCCACTTCATTTCATTTCATCTGAAAATATTCTAGATTGTCATATAGCTAAATCTCAATGTAATCCCAGTATACCATAGAGAACCAATTAGAAAGTCTATTATTTATTCAATTATTTATTCATTCAACAGAATTTTATGAAGTACCTAATACTGTACATTGCAAGGTACTAGAGAAGAAAGATATCACATCACATGTTACTTTTTGAAGTTCTAAGATTTGGGCCTTTAGATGCCTCGAAAAATAGCTCAAGGCCAAAATTAGCTCAAGGCCAATTCATCCTTGATTTCTAACCGTCTCTCTGCAACCCCTCCTCCCTATCAATCCATTTGTAAGTCCAATCAGCTGCATTTCCAAAATATATACCAAATTTCTCCATGTCTATTCATCTCAGTTGCTTTATCTTAGCCCTAGCCACTGCTGGCTTTCTGCTGCACTCTGAAGAGTCTTCTAACTGGTTTTCACGCTTCCGCTCTTGTCTCTCTATATTCCATTACCTTCTCAGGGAGATTTGAACAGAAGCATTGAAGACAACATAAATGTCCATCAGCCAAAGAATGGATAAATTACGGTATTTTAATATAAAAGAATACTAAACAGTTGTTTAAAATAAATGAATAAGAACTCTATACGAATGAATAAATCTCAAAAAAATATAACAGAGGGGAAAAAGAGCAAGTTGCAGAATAGGTACAGTATGGTACCATTCATATAAAGTTTAAAAACATGCAATATCAATTATACCTTAATTTTAAAAAGCAAGGCAGTGTTACACATATTGTTTATGGATATGTATGCGTGTGTGTGTGAGTGTGTGTGTGTGTGTGTGTGTGGTAAAAGCACAAAAACATGAATGAATATTATAAACATAAAATTCGGGCTTCCCTGGTGGCGCAGTGGTTGAGAGTCCGCCTGCCGATGCAGGGGACATGGGTTCGTGCCCCGGTCCGGGAAGATCCCACATGCCGCGGAGCAGCTAGGCCCGTGAGCCATGGCCGCTGAGCCTGCGTGTCCGGAGCCTGTGCTCCGCAACAGGAGAGGCCACAACAGTGAGAGGCCCGCATACCGCAAAAAAACAAAACAAAACAAACAAAAAACATAAAATTCAGAATAGGAGTTACCTTTAAAGAGGGAGGGGAGGGACTTCCCTGGTGGTCCTGTGGTAAAAAATCCGCCTTACAATGCAGGGGACGCGGGTTTGATCCCTGGTCAGGGAACTAAGATCCCACATGCTGCAGGGCAACTAAGCCCGTGTGCCGCAACTACTGAGCTGGTGTGCCTCAACTAGAGCCTGCGTGCCGCAAACTACAGAGCTGACATGCTCAGGT
>NC_041218.1:42817083-42866636 GCF_002837175.3 Physeter macrocephalus
GGGTCTTAGTTGCAGCAGGCAGGCTCCTTAGTTGTGGCATGCAAACTCTTAGTTGCAGCATGCATGTGGGATCTAGTTCTCTGACCAGGGATCGAACCCTGGGCCCCCTGCACTGGGAGTGTGGAGTCTTATACACTGTGCCACCAGCGAAGTCCCTCCATTATATTTCTTACGTGTTTTTTGTGTGTATGAAAGCTATTGATTTCTGTATAATAATTTCATAAGGTAGAGGTAATTTTAGCTCAGTATCTCAGGGATGCTTGCCATGTGCCCCCATGTTAGGTCTTGTACTCATATGTTGAATCTTGTTCTCAAGTGCAATAGTTGTTAACAGGTTGATTTCTATCTAGACATAATTATATACTCAAAAGAAACTGCTATTAACCATCTCAAGAGATGTCCAAGGAAGGTTACATTTCTGGCTTCTAGTAAGAATATTGTTCTGAGACTTCCCTGGTGGTCCAGTGGGTAGGACTCTGCACTCCCAATGCAGGGGGCCCAGGTTCGAGCCCTGGTCGGGGAACTAGATCCCACATGCATGCCGCAACTAAGAAGTCCACATACTGCAACTAAAGATCCCACATGCCACACTAAAAAGATCCCGCATGCCGCAATGAAGACACGGTGCAGCCAAAAATAAATAAATTAATAAATATGTTTTTTAAAATTAGCTTTCCTTAAAAAAAAAAAAAAAAAGAATATTGCTCTGTAGTGTGTTTCCTTTGCCATCCTGTACCTTGTTAACCTAACGTCAGCTAGGACAGGCCCTCATCCTTTCTGTGGAGAGCAGAGATCATCACCCAGGTACAGAGAAGTGACCTCAGCACTGACCTCACTTTATAAGCAAGCCACAAAAATACAGCAGTAATGTCTACAATGGAGGCATCCATCCAGGTTTTAGCAAATATTCTGCAAAGGAAGAGCGATATATTATAATTGCTCGAGGAAGCAAATTAATTCTGAGAGCTTTTGAAGGAAAGGATTGCTATTTACTTTTCATCTTCATGGAGAACCCTCATGTGTGTTTGGGAAGATTTTATAAAGGATCTGAATAATAATAAGCTTTTCAGACACAGGTGAGGACAAAATCATGGCTTCAAGGATGGCAGAAAATCACACAGTTCTTTTCTCCCCCTCTAATTTCTGTAATTTTCTTAATTTAATAATTCAACAATTTGTTGTGGGCCTACCATCTTGTTAGATACTGGTAAGAGCTCTGGAGATATAAATATGCTATTACACACTCCCCGATGCCCTACATAATTATAATTTAAGTGAAGGACACAGAATTGGAGAAAAATAATGATGAATTTATATTTTAAGTGCTATTAAAGAGGTATGAACTAAGAAGTGTTACAAGAAGTAAAAATAATTCTATAGGGGATTAGAGATAGAAATGAGAGGTAATCAAAAAAAAAAAGAAATGAGAGATAATCAAGAGGAGGTAGGAGATTACAGAAGAGAAGAGATGACATTTAAGGCATGAGGATGATCAAGAGAGACTGAGCTGTCTAATCTCACATGAGCCCTCACTCGATTGGTCCCTTTAGAATAGAGCCACCTTCCACGAAGAATGGTCCCTTACCTTGGGCATTTGTGTGCTGATTTTAGGTGGCAAACTAATACAACTTTAAATAAAATCTATTTACTCAGAAAATTATTCTCTTTGTCATTCTAATTGAAACCTTCTGATTAAATCAAGGAGAAAGGAGAAAGTCTGTTTGTAACTGGTATCCTTTTTTTTATATCTTCTAACACTTGCATTACTTTTTTTTTCCTTGCATTACATTTTTTAAAAAAATTATTTTTATTTATTTATTTATTTTTGGCTGCGTTGGGTCTTCGTTACCTCGTGCGGGCTTTCTCTAGTTGCGGCGACTGGGGCCTACTCTTCGTTGCGGTGCACGGGCTTCTCAACGTGGTGGCTTCATTTTGTTGCGGAGCTCAGGCTCTAGGTGCGTGGGCTCAGTAGTTGTGCCTTGCGGGCGCTAGAGCACAGGCTCAGTAGTTGTGGCACACAGGCTTAGCTGCTCTGCGGCATGTGGGATCTTCCTGGACCAGGGCTTGAACCTGTGTCCCCTGCATTGCAGGCGGATTCTTAACCACTGTGCCACCAGGGAAGTCCCTCATCATATTTATTTTGAAGATTACTTTCTATTCCTGGAAAATGATTCTGGCTTTCCATTTACAGTTATGATATAAAGTTTTTAATTCATTCATTCAATTAATGTTTATTGAGTACTACCTTCAATGTGCCAGGCACTATTCAATGAACTTGTGGTACATCAGTAGAGAGAACAAAAATTCCTATCCGGAGGACCTTATAATATAGTTTAATTGCTGTTTTTTAAGTTTAAAATAAACTGGCTCAACTTTAAAGAAGCTAGTAAGTAAAGAATGATACAGGTGATCGCAGTATTGGGTACAGGAGGGAGGTAGTCTAGAAGAGAAGTTAACACAGACTGAGTCAAACTGCCTAAAGGCGAATCCTGGTTCGTTACCTGTTAGTTCTGTGATGTTGAGTCACTTACTTCATTGTGCCTCAATTTCCTCTCCTGTAAAACAGTGCGAGAAATCAGTAAATGTTTGGTAGATTGGTAAAAATCCAGAAATTTGTATTCAGATGACTGAGTTTGGAGAAACATTGGAATAGATCATTTAAACAATTACTTAAACAATGCAAGATCAGGGTTTATGTTTTGTTTGCAACTTTTTTTATTTTGAAATAATTTGACTTATAGAAAAGTTACATAGAACAGAGAGTTCCTGTGTACACTTGATGTTCCTTCCCCTAACATTTAACAATTTACATGACCCACAGTATAATGATCAAAACGAAGAAATTAACATTGCTATAATACCTAATAATAGAGAATAATAATAATTAATCTACAGACTTTCTTTGGGTTACCCTGTTTTCCCTATCATCCTTTTCCATGATCCTATCCAGGATCTCACATGTAGTTGTAAGCTCTGCTTAGTCTCCAACAATGTGAACCATTCCTCAGTCTCTCCTTGTCTTTCACGACTTTGACACTTTTGAAGAATATTAGTTAGGTTTTCTATAGAATTTGCTATTTTCTCATGATTAAATTGAGTTTTATGCATTTTTGATCAGAATTCACGGAAGTGATGTGTCCTTCTTAGGACATCATAATCCAGGAGTTCATGATATTGGTATCTTATACCAGTGATGTTAACTCCCATCACTTGGTTAAGGTGCTATTTGCCAGGTTTCTCCACTATAAAGTTACTATTTTTACCTTTATAATTAATAAATATTTGGGGGAGACACTTTGAGATTATGAAAATATCCTGTTTCTATTCCACAGATTTTAGTATCCGCTGACGGATCTTGCCTGCAACAAATATTACTGTGGTGTTCTGTGTTCAGTTTTCTATTTTCCTCATTTCTTCCACATTTATTAATTGGAATTTTTATGTAAGATAGACTGTCTCTTCACTCCCATTTATTTTAAAATTTATTAATATCAATAAGATTCATGGATACTTATTTTATTCTATGGATTATAATCCAATCCTATTGTTATTTATTTCTTGCTCAAATTGTTTCATCTTTGGTCACTGAAAGTCCTTTCTAGTAGGCCCCTATGTCTTTTTGATATGCTGCCATTGGTTTTTGAGTACTTCCTTACTTTTCTTGGCATCACAAGATGCTCCAGAATCACCTTTTATTTTCCCTGCCCCACCCCTGGAGTTAACAACTTCTCCAAAAAAAGAACTTAAATCAAATCAAATCTTACAGTACAAATACTAAACATAGAAAAAAATTTAAAACATAAAAAATTAATTTTCATTAAAAACTTTAATTTTTTTAAATTAAAAAATAAGACAAGGTGGGATAATTTTTTTTAAATATTTATTTATGGCTGCATTGTTGCTGCGCTAGGGCTTTCGCTAGTTGTGATGAGCGGGGGCTACTCTTTGTTGCGGTGCATGGGCTTCTCAGTGTGGTGGCTTCTCTTGTTGTGGAGCAGGGGCTCTAGGCGCATGGGCTTCAGTAGTTGTGGCACACAGGCTCAGTAGTTGTGGCTCGCAGGCTTAGTTGCTCTGTGGCATGTGGGATCTTCCCGGACCAGGGATCTAACCTGTGTCCCCTGCATTGGTAGGCAGATTCTTAACCACTGCGCCACCAGGGAAGTCCCATGGCATCATTTTTGTCCCTTAGAATTTGGCTGCTACTTGAATTACAGTTTTCCTCTCAGGCCTAGGTTGAGAGTATTCATCAGATGAGCACAATATTATATCATGGAGCAGTGGAGGGGTATTATATTCAGGGTGAATAATACTAAAATTCATAGCATAAAGATTAAGAGCATACACTCTAGAGTCAGATTGGCTGGATTCAAATTCTAACTCAACCCCTTACTAGCCATATGACATTAGGCACGTTACTTAACTTCTGTGTGTCTTAGTTTCTTCATGTGTAAAAATGAGGTTAATAATGGTACTTAAAGTGTTTAGAAGAGTTCTTGGCACATAATAAGCATAAAATTTTACCACCAATTTACAGTGCTCTTTAAATCTTACAAAGGACTTTCAATTATATTAGCTCATTTTTATCACCAATAGCACTTGGTGTATTCCTATTTCAAACTTACAGATAAAGAAGCTGAGGCTTAGAAAGGTTAAGTGATTTTGCAGGATCATACAGCTTGAAAGCGATAAGAGCAACACTCAAACTTCAGTCATCCAGCTGCAAACTCTAGGTAGGAATGTAAGCACCAACTGTGGAAAGTAGAACATTAAAAAAAACTAATAGGACAAAATTCTGTATTAACAAATTACCTGAGAACTCGTAGTGCTAAAGTCAGACTTCAGTGAGGTCTTTTCCTGGATCTATCTGGATTTCTTTTCTTTCTTTCTTTCTCTCTTAAAAAAAAAATATATATATACACACACATATATATGTATATATATATACACACATATGTGTGTATATATATATACACACATATGTGTGTGTATATATATACACACATATATGTATATATATACACACATATGTGTGTATATATATGTACACACACATATGTGTGTATATATATGTACACACATATATGTGTGTACATATATATATATACACATATATGTGTGTATATATATATATACACATACATACATTTATTTATTTATTTATTTATTTAGACTGCGCCAGGTCTTAGTTGCGTGGGATCTTCGTTGTGGCATGCGGGATCTTTAGTTGCAGCATGCGGGATCATTTTTTTTAGTCGCAGCATGTGGACTTTAGCTGTGGCATGCATGTGAGATCTAGTTCCCTGACCAGGGATCGAACCTGGGCCCCCAACATTGGGAGCACAGAGTCTTACCCACTGGACCATCAAGAAAGTCCTTATCTGGATTTCTTAACCTGGTCTATGACATCAGCTTTAAAAAAATAAAAAAAATCCTGATATATTTATGCAAAATTGTGTATATGTGTATTTTTTTTCTGGGAAAAGTTTTCACATGTTTCATCAAATTCTCTAAGGAATTTGTAAACCCCAAAAGTTAAGAACTTTGCCTGGACCACCTGAATTTTCTGACAACCTACTTACGTGGAGTGGTTATTACGTATTTGGATGATTACTTGATGCCATATTGGGCCAACTCACATCTTGATGGGAAGATAGCTAAAATTTTTTCTTATCTCTTTTTACACTTTTTAATCATGGTAATTTTCAAACATTCACAAAAGTGCAATTTCCATATACCCATCACTCAGCTTCAAAAATGTTTAACATAGTGTCAATCTTGTTTTACTAATAATCCTCAAACACACACATTCCCCTCTTGATTATTTTAACAAAACCCCACTTCATTTCATTTCATCTGAAAATATTCTAGATTGTCATATAGCTAAATCTCAATGTAATCCCAGTATACCATAGAGAACCAATTAGAAAGTCTATTATTTATTCAATTATTTATTCATTCAACAGAATTTTATGAAGTACCTAATACTGTACATTGCAAGGTACTAGAGAAGAAAGATATCACATCACATGTTACTTTTTGAAGTTCTAAGATTTGGGCCTTTAGATGCCTCGAAAAATAGCTCAAGGCCAAAATTAGCTCAAGGCCAATTCATCCTTGATTTCTAACCGTCTCTCTGCAACCCCTCCTCCCTATCAATCCATTTGTAAGTCCAATCAGCTGCATTTCCAAAATATATACCAAATTTCTCCATGTCTATTCATCTCAGTTGCTTTATCTTAGCCCTAGCCACTGCTGGCTTTCTGCTGCACTCTGAAGAGTCTTCTAACTGGTTTTCACGCTTCCGCTCTTGTCTCTCTATATTCCATTACCTTCTCAGGGAGATTTGAACAGAAGCATTGAAGACAACATAAATGTCCATCAGCCAAAGAATGGATAAATTACGGTATTTTAATATAAAAGAATACTAAACAGTTGTTTAAAATAAATGAATAAGAACTCTATACGAATGAATAAATCTCAAAAAAATATAACAGAGGGGAAAAAGAGCAAGTTGCAGAATAGGTACAGTATGGTACCATTCATATAAAGTTTAAAAACATGCAATATCAATTATACCTTAATTTTAAAAAGCAAGGCAGTGTTACACATATTGTTTATGGATATGTATGCGTGTGTGTGTGAGTGTGTGTGTGTGTGTGTGTGTGGTAAAAGCACAAAAACATGAATGAATATTATAAACATAAAATTCGGGCTTCCCTGGTGGCGCAGTGGTTGAGAGTCCGCCTGCCGATGCAGGGGACATGGGTTCGTGCCCCGGTCCGGGAAGATCCCACATGCCGCGGAGCAGCTAGGCCCGTGAGCCATGGCCGCTGAGCCTGCGTGTCCGGAGCCTGTGCTCCGCAACAGGAGAGGCCACAACAGTGAGAGGCCCGCATACCGCAAAAAAACAAAACAAAACAAACAAAAAACATAAAATTCAGAATAGGAGTTACCTTTAAAGAGGGAGGGGAGGGACTTCCCTGGTGGTCCTGTGGTAAAAAATCCGCCTTACAATGCAGGGGACGCGGGTTTGATCCCTGGTCAGGGAACTAAGATCCCACATGCTGCAGGGCAACTAAGCCCGTGTGCCGCAACTACCGAGCTGGTGTGCCTCAACTAGAGCCTGCGTGCCGCAAACTACAGAGCTGACATGCTCAGGAGCCTGCACGCCATAACTAGAGAAGAGAAAAAACCCACATGCCACAACTAGGGAGAAGCCCATGCGTGGCAAAGAGAGATCCCGCATGCTTCAATGAAGATCCTGCGTGCCACAACTAGGACCCCACACAGCCAAAAATAAATAAAATGAAACAAAAAACATAAAATTCAGAATAGGAGTTACCTTTAAAGAGGGAGGGGAGGGACTTCCCTGGTGGTCCTATGGTAAAAAATCCGCCTTACAATGCAGGGGACGCGGGTTTGATCCCTGGTCAGGGAACTAAGATCCCACATGCTGCAGGGCAACTAAGCCCGTGTGCCGCAACTACCGAGCTGGTGTGCCTCAACTAGAGCCTGCGTGCCGCAAACTACAGAGCTGACATGCTCAGGAGCCTGCACGCCATAACTAGAGAAGAGAAAAAACCCACATGCCACAACTAGGGAGAAGCCCATGCGTGGCAAAGAGAGATCCCGCATGCTTCAATGAAGATCCTGCGTGCCACAACTAGGACCCCACACAGCCAAAAATAAATAAAATGAATAAATAAATAATAAATAAATCTTTAAAAAAAAAAGAGGGAGGGGAATAGGATTAAGAAGGGTACCATGGGGATTTCACTGAATCTAATTTCTTGAAGTATCCATATGCTTGTTATCCATACATTTTTGGATACCTGAAATATTTTATAATTTAAAAAACACAAAAATCAAATCAAGGTCACATAAAATTCTCCAATGACTTTTCATTATTCCTTAAAAGAAATCCAAACCTCTTACCAAGGTACAGCAACAGGTCCTATATGATCTGGCTCCTTACTGACTCCCCAACCTCTTCTCTTCCCCGCTCCCCATCAATCACCATGTTTTGGCCTCACTGACTTTGTTTCTATTCCTTGAACAAGTCAAGTTTGTTCTGACCTCAGGACTTTTGGCACTAGCTCTTACCTCTACCCTTAGAACATTCTCCTGTATGTTCACCCATTTGGCTTCTCATCATTTAGGTCTCAGCTCAAGCAAGCCTTTGTTTGACCATCCTATTTAAAATGGTCCCCACCTATTTTGTTTTTCTCTACACATCATCCTTTCATTCCCTTAACAGCACTCATTACCCTTCAGGGTCTCTTGTTTATGTATTTACTGAATGATTTCTACTGGAATGTAAGCTCCTTGTCCATCTTTCCTATTGCTATAGCCCTGGTCATTACAACAGTGCCTCATGCATAGGAAGCACTTGATAAATTTTTGTTGAATGAGCAAATTATTCTTATACTGAATAAGCATAAAAATCTCTTAACTTTCTGTTTGTAAAGGAATAGAGCCTAGAAACTAAAGTACTTTTTGGGGGGGTTTCTTTTCCAGCTGTTAAAGGTTTTCTTTACTATGATTTGCATCAAAGGGTAATAAATCAAAATTTGTATTTTGATGATAGGCACTGGTATCAGCTCCTTTTCATTGTCTCTAATGTGGACTATAAAATTGGGTGATGTAATAAGTCAATCTGTACTTTGATGTACTGTCATGTATCTATTGCTAAGCCTTGTTGCTTTATCTTATACATTCTCTACAATGCTAATCTGGAAACATATGTTTAAACCATCAGCTCCTTCCTAGAATGTAGGAGTAAACTCAAGGGCATTTTGTCACATTTCTATTTGTCATAAGTAGAATTAGGAATAATTATTGACATTGTAAAATGTTCTTAAAACATGCGAGCCTTAGTGAGTTCAACTTTTGTCCGGAGTGTCCCCTGATTAGCAGTGACTTTTCTAAGTAGAGGCTCTGCCCTTCAGAGGTTGCACTGAGATAACACAGTCTTAGGATGCGTAGCTCAATTAATTTTCCTCTGGAAGTTACTTCAAATTTTCATTTTTAATAAAGGTATTTTTATAAAGGTATTTTTTTTTCGCTTTTGAATGTATGCTGCATTGACTTCATCACTTAATTCAACAGCAATTCAAAAAATCTTCCAAGGTTGATAGGTTTAATCTTTGGATAAAAGATAAACATATATGCTTTTCTTCTTTCTGGCTAGGTCTAGCTCTCCAGCTAAGAAACAGAGCATATGTCTTACATTAGAGAATCTTATCAGGCTCAGAAGATGTACTCCCATTTCCTGTTCATACCATGCTTACATGCTGTGGAGCTAAATTATAATCATAGCTGCTATGCTATTTTTAAAATGCACTTACAATTTGAGCTCCTGGCTCGCTTTTGGAACCATGACCATACTGCCACTTTCCCCTCACAGGCGTTATTTTATAGTAGTTGTGTGGCTGAAATAAGAAATATCTTTATGCTAACATCCTTCTGGAAACCAATAAACCTTGCTACCTTGATGGGAAGTTTAGTTGGTGAATGAGATGTACAAAAAGTTTCTTTGAAAATTGAATAAAGGGATTTGATGTCTAAGCTGCATTTATTTGTTTAACAGAGAGAGGTGGGGGAAAAGTTGATCTGACAACCTAATGAAAAAACAACCACCTTGCTTTAGAATTACACAGCAACCTCGATATATCCTTTAAACCAAGTAAAAGCAGAGATTTGGCATTTATCTGTTACCTATTTAATCTGGAAAAAAAAAGTACCTTGCAAAGTGGAGTTTGCTTATTTATTGTTGGTGGGAGTTGGTATTGGCCAGTTTTTTTTGGCTTTCTTGAAATATCTGACTTGCTGCTTACAACTACTAAATTAACTAGATAATTCTGTGCTGGGTAGGTTCAACCATAACCCGTTATTGGTTTTCATATGTAAAAGTTTGGGGATAAATAATGTTTAGAAAAGTCCTCCTCCTGGTTTCATAATTCAATTTAGAGATAGAGTGCTCAAAGGGGAGAGAGAGGAGATTGAAGTTAGACTTAGGAAAGAGACTTGCATTTATTTACTAATATCTTCATTTGACAGAAATCTTTATCACTGGAGTATAAACGGGCACAGGTAAAAGGATGGGTCAGCAAGCCATAGAATAAGTCTCTTTCAACTGTTTCCCTGGAGAAGAGTTCCTGAAGTCGTTCTTCATATGTTACAACTCTAACGTTCCTCTTCAGAGCCCTAATTTTGGCATCAAGACGTTGGATCATTTGGGTTCAAACATCTGTTGTTTCTGGATGGCTTTAAAATTCCATTGCAAGTTCAAAAATGCTCAAATTGCAAAGCATGTCCTTATGAGAAGTATCTACTTGGTGTATGTTTGCCCTTCTCTCTCACAAATCTTCCAGGAACACTGCATTTGGGCCTACAATTTCTGCTCTGTTTCTCTACGTGTAGCAGTAACATGAAGTGTTTCTTTTATTCAGATCCCAGTTTCAAAGATTCAATTTTGGGCATGGAATGCCTTTCCTTGCTAAGTTTATTCTTTATGTGTTTGGAATGCACTGGAATGTATGTAAATACTTTTCAAAGTCAGGACTTATGTTTTTTTCACTCTTGTACTTGCCATTGCCTGACTGCTCCATACCAATTTCTGTTAGAACTTTGCAAGTTCTAGCAAGATTTTTTTGGAGAAAGATAATTGCAATCAGATAGCCCTTAAAGGGCAAATGTATTACAAACAAACTTCTTTTTCTGAGAAATAGTTGCATTATAGCTATTTTTTTTAACATTCCATGAAGCATCCCAACTAAGAGATATGATTGCAAGTGGAAAATGAATTAGAAGAATAAATGTTCTCATATTGAAAAAACAGAATTTTTGATGAACATATATTGAAGAAGGTCTAGTTCTTACGATTCTCTCACCAAGCTACTGAACTCCCTAGCTCTGTATTCTTCCAAAACTTTTGACTATGTTTTAAAGTCACAATGGATAGACATTTATGAGAAGTATAATTTTGATGGGGGAGACCGCTCCATTGCAATTTGACTGGGATTTAGAATCACTTAAACACTGTTGGAGTTTAGGCAAACCTTCAAAAATGAGCCTTGGCATTGATTTCCTACACTTAATCATGTATCTAAATAAAACAATTTGGGAGATATTTTCTTTTGTATACAAACTGTGTTTTCTCCCTCAACCTGATAATGGTCATAAATTAATACAGCGTGTACTATCCTAAGAACTAGAGTGTATTAAGTAAATGATTTATAGCAAAACAAAATAAACCAAGGAAAGGTCTCAGCCTTCAAGGGCTCTCCAGTGTTAGTGGTTAATTCTCGAATTCTCAGCCTCTGTGCTCTTCCGGTGGTAGCAGCCACCCCTCCAGTATTAAGGGTTGACTGCCATGTGGGTCGTTAACTCTAATCTTTCCTTGGCCCTTTGACTTCTCTATCTCCAGATGCACATAACGAGTTTTAAACCCACCCTGGCCATTGACTTTCTGGACTTTCACCCCCTCAGTCTTAGCTCTGCTTTCCACAGAAGTAATTGTGATGTTTGGAAGGCTGCCCATCTCAGAGAATGCTCTGTGGTTTCCTCTTTTCTCCAAGTTCTTTTTTTTTTTTTTAAGAGCATCACACACAAATTATAGATTTTCTCTTTTAAAGAAATCATTACTACTCCTTATCCATTGGACAGAGAGGGTAATATTAGGTTGCATTCTGTCCTTTGTTGTTATACTTGTGAACATTTAAAAAATCTGTGCTACTGGATTCCAAGTTCCTTGCTGGGCTGTTTTCATCTCTGTTAAGGATGACCTAGCCCTTGTCCCTGAGAACAGAAGGGTTGAGATGTGAAGCCCTGACATGAGGTGCACCTGTATTAGAGAGCTGGCTCTGCCAAGTACCAGTAAGAGACAACTGGGCTATTGTTTAGTTCCCATAACACTTGGTTAAATAAGATAATGTATGTAAACCACTTAACATGTGTTTTGGACGCAGTCATTACCGAAATGTTAGCTATTAGAAGCATGTATATATGTGTTAAAGCAAAGGAAGACATGCCACTGCTGCTTGGATAATCTTTTGATCTTCACAATTTCTGGAGCATGCAGAGTGTCTCTACAGGAGAACCCAAGCAAATCTCTGATGCAAATTATTTATATTGATAGCATATGTTCATACAAACTAGTTGATAAACTCTAAGTGGCAGCCATTTCTAAACACTGCTTCTGGTTAAAAATTGCTGTTTTCAAGTCCCAGTGACAAAATGCATGGACAGCCCCAGCCCACGCAAAGTCTGTGAGTCTGGGATGTGCTCAGCAGCTGGGCAGTGACCTGAGGCAATGACCTAGTGGCTGGAGTCGCAGATTCCATGCTCAACCTTTGAATCTGGGCTTGGCAAGGTTCTCTGGCAATGAAACTTCCCTAAATAGTGGACCCCTTGGAGAATGTGAAGAAAGCTATCCATAGATAAACACATGTGGTGAGAGAGAGAAAGAGAGAGAGAGAGAGAGAGAGAGAGAGAGAGAGAGAGAGAGAGAGAGAGAGAGAGAGGATAGAAACAGACAGATACAGAAATTGAGAGAAAAAAAAAAGAGAAAGAAGAGAAGGAAGAGAGGATTCAAAAAGCCAAAAGCCAGAGTACGAGTAAGAACCAGAGAGAGGCAATAAGATGCCAGGCTCTGGATTCATACAGACTTGGTTTTATTTTTTTATTTTTATTTTTTAATTAGTTTATTTTATTTATTTATTTTTGGCTGCATTGGGTCTTCGTTGTTGCAAGAGGGCTTTCTCTAGTTGTGGAGATCGGGGGTAACTCTTCGTTGCGGTGTGTGGGCTTCTCATTGCAGTGGCTTGTCCTATTGCGGAGCACGGGCTCTAGGCGCGCGGGCTTCAGTAGTCGTGGCGCACGGGCTTAGTTGCTCCGCGGTATGCGGGATCTTCCCAGACCCATGTCCCCTGCATTGGCAGGCGGATTCTTAACCACTGTGCCACCAGGGAAGCCCCCAGACTTGGTTTTAAATCCTCATTGTCAAGCTGTGTGATTCTGGACAAGTTACGTAACTTCTCTTAGTTTCTGTATTTATAAAAAGGAGCAAAAAAGAACACCCACCTCAGAAGGTTTTTGTGAGGATTAAATGAGATAATACATTTAAAAGCATGTAGCCCAGTGAATGGACTATTTTATAACTTTCTCACTTCATAACATATTGAAGACTTTTCCTCATATATGGTATTTGTGTTTATTTGTTTACTTAGATAGTTGTTTTATTAGAAAAGGGAATCGGGCTTCCCTGGTGGCGCAGTGGTTGAGAATCCACCTGCCAATGCAGGGGACACGGGTTCGAGCCCTGGTCTGGAAAGATCCCACACGCCGCGGAGCAACTAAGCCCGTGCGTCACAACTACTGAAGCCCGCGTGCCTCGAGCCGGTGCTCCGCAACAAGAGAAGCCACTGCAGTGAGAAGCCCGCGCACTGCAATGAAGAGAAGCCCCTGCTCGCCACAACTCGAGAGAAGCCGGCGCGCAGCAACAAAGACCCAACGCAGCCGAAAATAAATAAATAAATTTATTTTTAAGAAAAGAAAAGGGCATCGCTGGAACCAAATGCATATGGTCCCATGTCAATCTGGAGAGATTCTTATTGCTGTTTTTGCAGGGACAATTACAGATAAATGATGCTGGGGTTTGTTTTTTTTTTTTTTCTCTTCTAAAGGGGTAATGACTGTACCATTTTAAGAAATATTGATTTAGTGGTTCAAATGCCCAAATGGGAGTCACAAGGCATCCATTCACTTATTCTTTCACTTGACCAGGGTTTACTAGGGCCAAGCCAAGTTCCGAGTTACGTGGGCCTTGGGGTGTATGGGGTGGAGGTGGGCACACAGTGGGGAACTAAACAGAGGCTCTGCCCTGACTGAGTGCAAGAATTTTCCTCCTTGCTCTACCCCTCTGATGGGCAGGAGGAAGTTTGTCTTGTTGTACAGGGTGCAATGCCAGGGCTTCCCAAGTTGTTATACAGTCAGAGGGGAAAGAGATAAAAAAGGAGCCCCAAAGTAGACTGTAGGCTGCACTTCTGCTCCATCTGTCCCATTTACACATCATTCTATTCTGACTTTGACTCACTGACTCATGCTGGTCTGAGCACCTTACACTTCAGTTCTCACATCTGTAAAATGGAATGATGGTGATTGCTAATTCCCTCCCTTCAGGGACTGTTACAAATTGTAAAATTAACAAGTTATACTTGGAAAGCATTTTAACCTCTCAATTGAAAAGCAGAGAAGTAGTTCAAGGTATAGTTTATATATTCATTGCATTTAATAATTTCCTTGCAGATTATGTTCTTCAAAATGGGCATGGATGTTTTCAATTTAATAATTCAACCCAACTATATTTATTGAACACCTATTACAAAAAAGATAGAAAAATAATTAAGACTTCATCTTTGCCCCTCAGTTGGTAAATTGAAGTACTTTCCGATTTTACTTGTGTACTCTCAAAGGGACCTATTTATCCAATTGCATATAAATTTAACATTCATATCACTAATTGGATCCTTACCTATTCTCCCATGTACACCTCACAAAGAGGTTAGAAAGAAATTTGATACTTAGCACCTGATGATTTTAGTCTATTAAAGGCTTCTGAAAACAAGGTATATCAACAGGAAGGGGGAATCTTCATTTATCCTATTTGCTAGCTAATAAATAGAGTGAAACAGGAGAGGGAGAAAGGAATGTGCATAGAGGTCTGTTGACACTTGGAGAGCTACTGTCATCCACAACAACTCAGTAATTTCTCACATTCTTCCTTCTCCTCTTCTATAGGCTTAATTACTCAAGGCTTTGCTGGGATTTGAAGCTTATCCTGTTATTTAAAGATCGAAATCAGGATATGAGAAATAAATACAGGGCATCATGTTTACTTTCAGCCTCAGTCTCTAGTAGGGTTTTAACTGTTTAACTAAAGATAGTCTCCAATTTGATTTCACTAGTATACTCCAACATTTCACTCGTATACTCCAAATCTCCGTGTAAGGTTACAGACCTATTTTAGCTGGATCCATTTTCTTCTGGGCAGATAAGCTAAGATTGCAACATCAGAAGCAGTTCAACCAATCATTATGTATAAACCTCAGCCCATTTATATAATGCAATCCTTCTGGTAGTAATGACACAAAAGATGCAAATAAGCAAGATCACAAGCCTGTCAAAGTCCCAAATCATTTGTGGCAACAGGGCCACAGAACCTCTCTCTCCTTGGAAATTAAATAGTTGCTCTAACGGTAACCAAATGCCCTCCTCAGGACAGTATTTCAAGAAGGTAGAGTGTACATGTATTATACAAATGTATACAGTCTCTTTAGGAGATAATAATAAATATCATGCTGGGACGCTGGAACACAAAAAGACTGAGTACTGTCTAGAAGGTCATTCTACAAATCTCAGGAAAAGCAGTGTCCAGGCCTGTGATCCTTTATCCAGGCCATGAGATAGCACAGCCCATGTGAAAAAAGGACCAGCTAGTTTTACAGCATAACATGGTATTTTATTTCACCATAGTAGACTGCTGGGAAATCTCTGGAGGCCTGGCAGCTGCGTCTTGTCTTTAATATGAAGCCTGGGGATGGGGGGAGAGAAAGAGAGAGAGACTCATAATTCACAAGAGGCACAGCCATAAGAAAGCCATTCTGAGCAACTGAATCAGACACAGAGGGGGAGCTGCTATCCCATCCCTTAGTCAAGAATGCTTTTTGTCTTTCCTTCTCTCCTTATCGGCTGTGTCCTCATGAAAAGATCATTTATGGATGGTGGAATGAGTGCATCAGAGCCAGCTTCTGTTCTCTCCTTTTCTTCCCCCATTGCTGCTGTCCTGTAAAACAGCCCCTTTGTTAAAGACTGAAAGAGCAGATGCAGCTCAGATACTATCGTAAATAAATTGGGGAGGGAGTATTTTACCTTGAATTGGTCTAACACCATTTTTGTGTTGAAAGTAGTCCTACTGCTGGTCCAAATATTCTAGAAAGTTGAGAGACCCATAGCAAAGTAGTATTTTACATGTATCTCTTTAAAATGATATAAGGTATGGGAAGAATTAATATGTCAATTAAATAATACCTAGAAGAAATGGACACAAAATGGCATCATGGGGTGGAGTGAATAAGGGAGGCCATGTGGAAGAGGTAGAATCAATAGAAAGTGCTGGATAAAGTATGAGTGAAGGCATAGGGCTAGGCATGGACTTAGTGGGCATAAAAGTAAGAAGACTGTTTATTAGTTTCATAGAATTAGAAGTAGGTAGAAGGAAAAGGTGCACAGGTTCGGTAGAAACTAAAAACTAGGCTTAATGTTTTAGACTGTTTAAGTAATCAATTAGTTGCTATCCATGTTCATATTTGTGAAAAATGTTTTAGATACAGATGACAAAAGGAAAATCATTTACAATCCCACCAGTCGTAAAGATGGTGAACATTCTGGTGCATTTTCTTTCACAAACTTTCTTTGTAAATGTATTATCTTAGTTTAGATTCCCCAGAGGCAGATCCTGATACAAGGATTCAAGTACAACTAGTTTATTTAGGAGGTGATTCCAGAAAACACCATTAGGGGAGTGGAAGTAGTAAGACAGGGAAGGAAAAGAAGCCAAAAAAAGGGTCTTGTTCTCAGATGAATCAGTTGGAGCACAGTCATGCTGGGGAACTCAGAGTTGTCTCACTGAGGGATAAGGAAGCTAGAGTATTTATCCAGTAACTCCTGTCAGTTGAGAGTTGATATGGGGAGCACTCGTTCTCCAAATGAATCTCTCTGGGCCAGAAAAAGAATCCTAAGCAGAGAGTTGCAGGTATCTGCAACCAAGAGCACTCAGCATGTAGTGGGGATATGGGTGCTACATAAATATACACAAATTATATTTTTATTTATAAAAGCTTTCTGTGCATCAGGTATTATACTACATATTTTACTTGCATTAACTCATATAATTCTCATAGAAGTCTTGCAAGTTAGGTGCTACTCTTATCCCCTGAGGCTTAGATACTGGGATTAGAGGCTGGTAGAAGAAAACATGAGATTCATTCTCCCAGAGATTAAATACCTGAAGTCACAAAGAGATGATATACTTTCCAAAAGAGGTTTAACGACAGCCTTATTCATCTAGCTCCTCCCTCCTACACATTTTCTCCTCTTTCTGTCAATAAAGCATTTTTTCCTTGCAATTGTAAAAGTCTCTGTTTTCAGAGACATTTATTGGAAAACAAAACAAAACCTTGAGACACACAGGATCTCTAACGGATACCTGTCAGTTGTGTGTTTAGCATCTCCTCCCCCATTTTCTTCCAGTACAGCATATTATTTCATTTGGGAGAAACAATCCACTCCTTCTTATAGTTTTAATGGGCTGCCAAACCAGTCTTCAGTCTGGTGAGCCTGAGATCCAGACTTGGCCAATCATAGTTTCCATATATTTACTTGGCCACAGGGATTGGCTAGAAATGTGTTTGTGCATCAAGCTGAGCCAATTAGGGTCTTTCCCTGGGGCTTTACTTCAAACTTTGGGAGAAGGAAGCTGATATCACTAGACTGAGATGATATAATCAGTAATTGTCTGAACCATGCTCTTCTTCCCACAGCAAGGTGGAGCAAGCTCATCTGTAGTAGGAGAGAATGTAAACAGAGCAGAGACGTGAAGTGAGAGGACAGAAAGAGAGAGACAGACAGACAGAAAGAGAGAGATACAGAAACAGGCAGAAAATCTGACTGCATTGTTAAGTCCCTGTAGTCCCCTGAGGTCTACTCCTCCTGGACTTCCTATTGCATGAACCAAAAAAAAAATAAACTGATAAACAATAATCTTTCTCCTTCCTTCTTTCATCCTTGTTTACTTATAGCTGATTTTTTTTTTTTTTTTTTTTTTTTTTTGCGGTACGGGGGCCTCTCACTGTTGTGGCCTCTCCCGTTGCGGAGCACAGGCTCCGGACGCGCAGGCTCAGTGGCCACGGCTCACGGGCCCAGCCACTCCGCGGCATGTGGGATCTTCCCGGACCGGGGAACGAACCCGTATCCCCTGCATCGGCAGGCGGACTCTCAACCACTGCGCCACCAGGGAAGGCCCTTATAGCTGATTTGACTTGGGTTTCTGTTTCTTGCAACCAGATTCTTGACTAATTCAGGACCAAGTGCATTCTGACCAGGAAGTATGTTTGTGGCCCTTAAGTTATACATTGGTGTAGGAGAGCAGGGGGTGGAGAGAATCAAATTATGATAGGACAGGCATGACCTTTTCCCATCCTTTACAACTTTATTTGCTTCCATGACTCTCAGGTCAATTCCAACTCTCTGAGGCGTGAAGGAGGCCCCTACCTTCAGGAAGTATTCAATTGCAATAGCAACATGGAGCACTGTTCCTATTGACTGCTGCCTTTGCCTGCAGCTATTGATGGCATTCATCAATAGAAAGCTAACCATTGGGACTGTCTAGGTTTTCCTTCCTACTCTTGAAACTCAAGGACATGGAGAACTCTGCTTTTATGGGACACAGACTGATGGTTCTGTGAGTTCTAACCCTGGCTTAAGCAGTCTTTGACTTGTGTGAGTGATCCCCCAAAGATTCAGCAGATCTAAGATCTCAACATGCTTTTATTAATCTGGAAGCTATGACATGCTTGAAATAATAGCTGCCATTTATTAAGCATTTACTGTATGCAGGCACTGTACACTTGGGCTTTGTGTACGCTATCGTAATGTAATCCTTGTAGAATTCTGCAAAGTAGGGATTATCAGCCCCTTTCACAGATGAAGAAACTGAAATTCAGAGAGGTTAACAGCCAACGGCCCCACAAACCCAGGTCTGTAAGACTGAAAGCTTCCCTTACCCCTCCACATACTCTAGTGCCTAAGCCCTGGAGTAAAGGCCTAATAAACTACCTTGCTTAGAGTTTTAGGTTTAACACCTTCACTTTTAGGATACACAACAAGGCTAGAAATTTAATCCTAAACTTCCAAGCACAACTTTTAGAAAGGGTCTCTGGCCCTTTGCCATTGGTTGTGTGGTCCTTAAGCTGGGTTTGGAGATGCCTACTGGGTGGATTTGTGTATCAACTCAGCTAAACTGAAACTAGGGCACTCAGCCTTCTCTTGCTTACATAGCCCCAGGTTACTGTGGGCTTCAAGAGACATTTTGTGTGAGCTCGGAAGGCGAAAGTGAAGCAGTGGAGCAGCCTAATTCGTTTTGCACGTGGAAGGCTGGTGCAGGCACAGGTGCTGTTGCAGCTCCTTCATGCTGTCGCTGACCCGCTGGCTCATGTTGGGATGGAAGAGCAGCCGGGCCTGCAGCTTCTGTAACCTCTCTGACTACTGGACCAGGTATGTGTTTAGTTCCCTGATAAAGGACACCAGCTTCTCCTACAGATTACTGCATCGTTAGAATTGGCGGCTCAGATGCCCTTGCTTCCCTCACTGCATGGCCATCTTTCTTTCCCATGTGTGTTCTCTGGGGATTTCAGGCTTCAACACTAGACATAGAAGAAAGAGGCTTACATAAGCTGCGTAACCAGTTCCCCTACTTGTGTAATATCAAATCCCTATAAAAAACCCCGCATTAAATATATATATTTCCTAATGTTCTGCTTCTCTAACTGAACCCTGACTAGTTCCTTATACCTGGGATAGGTGAAGAATTCGAGACTACAGTTTTAAGGGAGTCAACTTCCAAATCTTCAACCTCCTTACTCTTTCATAAATCCGATCTGTTAAGAACAAGCCAGCTTGCTTCTCCAGGAAGAAGATGCTGAGAGTTAGGAGTGCAAATGTTCTATTGGGGAGTAACATCCATGAAAGAAAAAAGGAGAAAGCAGGGTTGGGCATATGGAGTTGCCAGACTGTAATAATGATCCCATAACATCTCTGCCAGATCAGTGGGGGAGCTCCAGAGCCGAGACTGCCCCTTAGTAGTTTTCCTGTAGGGTGGAAATAGCCAGGCCCCTGTGCAACAGCCTTGCTCATTGGTGGGGGCCATTCTGAGAGAGTGTGACCTTCGTTGAGAAGCTAAGGAATCTCAGCTAGGCACATTCCTCCTAGCTGGGCAGCAAGTCCTTTCTTGGGGGGATATCTGAGCAGCACATTTCCATGTCTGCCACCTTACTCATACTAAATCTTACAATAGGGCATTGCCCTGGGCTATGAAAACATCACTTATGAGCCAAATAAGGCAATACATTGAAATATTGATTTAGGAATCCATTGGTATCATGAAAGAGGGATTGTTCTAGATCAGTATTTCTCAACCTTTTTTTTCATTATTGCTCATCCCTCACCCCCTGGGGACCTTTATAGACATTTTTTTCCTAATTGTCCCCCCAACATGAAAATCCAATATTACAGGCATACTCTGTATATGTTTATGTACTATATGTATATCTGTGCTTTGTACTTAAAAAGGGTAAGATTTTTTTCATCTCCCAAGAGCCAGTTTTCACTCCCTCGGTGACATCATCCCTGTGTAGAATGCATGTTCTAGATTAAAAGAGACTTAAGGGATATAACAACCAGATGCAATATATGGCCCAGGGTTAAATCCTGGATTGAATAAACCATCCCATAAAGGGCATTTGGGGGACATGTGAGAAATTTTAATGTGGACTTGCTATTTTTGTTAGGTGCGACAGTGCTATTTTGGCCGTGTAGGAAAATGTTCTTATTTTTTGTAGACGCATGTAGAAGTAAAACCCAAGAAAGAAATATTGGTTTGGTGATGACACCTTCGTTAATTATTAATCAAGTTTCCTTACATGCATGGGGCTTCCCTTCTTTGCCTATCTTACTCATATTTCTGTTACGAGTGAAGTTTGGCATTAGAAGTAGAATAACTGGCCTTTGTGGGGAAGCTCTGGATTTGGAACAGCTGAACAGTATACATTAGTGATGCTGATTCTTTTAAAGTTAACTGGAATGTCTTGCAAGACAAGCAAATTTTTTGGATTCGGATAAAACTGATTTATAAAATTTTTACATGATCTCTTTAAGACTTGGGGTATTTTACTCATTGGGAAGTTAAAGCCTATTTTATCAAATAGTGTCATGAAATATTTATCCCAATTGCAATTTATTATCATCTTATCCTCTGATGAAAAATTTTAGATGACAACTTAAAATATGTGAGGAGTTACATAGCTTAAAAAAATTCTTTTGGGGGTTATGTAAGCAACATATTTAAAGATTTAAGAAAATACATTTAAGAAAATACATTTCAAGGAAGGGAAGACCTCTCTTTTGCATCCCTTTAGTCTCTTTCCTTTCCAGGAGCCAGTGACTAATTATAGGCATATAAGACACCTGATTAGGATTCCAGACAAAATGGCAGCCCTTTGCTTTTGTGGATGAGAACCAAGTTTATTTCAATAATGTGTCATTTTCCTTTTTCTCAGTGGTAGATTCCACTGTCACATAGCCACAAGCATATCAGTGGGACTCAAGAACCTTATATAGGGACTTCCCTGGTGGTGCAGTTGTTGGGAATCCGCCTGCTAATGCAGGGGACTTGGGTTCGAGCCCTCATCTGGGAAGATCCCACATACTGCAGAGCAGCTAAGCCCATGCACCACAACTACTGAGCCTGCGTGCCGCAACTACTGAAGCCCACGCACCTAGAGCCCATGCTCTGCAACAAGAGAAGCCACTGCAATGAGAAGCCTGTGCACCACAATGAAGAGTAGCCCCCACTCACTGCAACTAGAGAAAGCCTGCGCGAAGCAACAAAGACCCAACGCAACCAAAAATAAGTAAATAAATAAAATTGATTCTTTTAAAAAAATAAATAAAATAAAATAAAAACCATCAAGAACACATTCAAAGAAATTCTTATGCACAGGTTCACAAAAGAAATAGGATTTAATCTACATTTTTTACCCCAATTTTCTATTGCTGTATAACACACCACCACGTTTTGGTGGATTAAAAAAAACAACCATTTTATGATACTCACCAACTCTGAAGCAAGAATTCAGACAAGCACAGTGGAGATGTCTTGTCTCTGTTCCTCTCTATATGATTTATGAGGCCACAGCCTGGAACCCTCAAATGCCAGAGAGTAGATCATGTGCAGGCTTCGTCACTCGTATGTTGGCTGTGTAGACTGAGATGCCTCAGAATTAGGACTCGGTTGGAACTGCCATCCAGGGAGCCTACACATGGCTTCTCCATTTGATCTGAGCTTCTCACAGTGTAGTGACTGGTCTCTGAAAGGGAGATCTGGAGTGGGAGTGCCAGCAAAGCAAAGAGACCAAGGGAGAAGCTGCATGGCCTTTTATAGCCTAGTATCAGAAGCCCCGTAGCATCACTTCTGCTGTTGTCTATTGGTCAAAGCAGACACAAGTCCATCCAGTTTCAAGTCAAGGGTATATTAAGCTGGAAACTGTAGAAGATCTGAAATGTTATCCACCTGTTATATAAATGAGCCAAAGATGATCCCTGTATATTGGCTCTATGTTTAATTCACAGCAGGTGGGGGGCCCATGTGCTCAAAAACCTGTCAGTACCAAACTCAAATTTTTACAATCCAGTTGTTTTAAAGCTAGCCCAAGTAAAAGCAGATATTTTAAGCCATTTTGAAACGACTTTGAATATCCCATGAAACTGTGCTTCAAATCTGCTAGCCATAGATAAGATAAACCCTAGGGTTATAAATGACCCCAAGCTACTGCTGCCCTTCAGAGTTCTCTGACCCAGAGACCCCCCCCCCCCATTATGCTGTTAGTTGACAGCATGTAGACGGGTGAACCCCTTCTCTGATTTCGTTCCCTCCCGGAAGTTCCCTTGCCTTTCTCATTTTCTGGATAGTGGGCCCCATGCTATGACCTCTGGAAGGTCTCCTTGAGAACCATCACCCCTACCTCCACATCCATGCAAACCTGTCAAAACACCACCCAAATAAAGTTTGTTGTATGCTACTGCCACCTCGTGGTCACATATATTTCCTTGATCAGCTCCCAAGTCCCTCAAACTCACTATATTTACATGCAAACAAACAAGCCTAACCACAGTGAGTGTGTGTATTGGCAGGAGACAAAAGCCTTTCTGGATCAGACAGCTGATTACTCATAGCAAACTGCAGCAGCCAGAGTCCCAATCCCCACAGAGCAATGTAATAAGAGCCAAACCCAAAACTGAGTTTTGGAGATATAGGTTGCTCGTACACCTACCCATCTCCCCTCCAGAAAGAGAGAGATGTACTTATTAAGTAAATCTTTTTCGTGGGGGGGAACAGGAGGAGAGGTTCATTACCCTGGGATATAAGCAAATATCTCTAGGAAGGAGAAGGGAAGGGCATTAAGACTAAATCCTTCAGGAGGTTCCTGTTTTTAGAGATTCTCTACAGCTTTCAAGTTTGTTATGCAAACATCTGTTCAGTGCCATTTGCTCACAAGGCCTGGACCACGCTGAAACGTAAGACTATTTAGGGGAAATTATCTCCCAAGACGGTAGAGGCCCACCTCTTGAGAAGGGGGCCAAGCAGGGCTAGCTTGTCTCTGTTCCGTGTGTCTAAGGCCTTGGCTAGGAAGACACAAAGGGCTTGGGATGAGTCCCTTGCCTTGGGCTGCAATCACCTAGAGACTCCTTTACTCACATGTCTGGTGGATGGAATGTGTAAATAAATAAATTTATTAAAAAAAAAAAAAGAACCTTGTATAAAGCTGCAACTGCCTCCTGCTACTTTTCTCCCCAAACTTTACAAATCCCACTGTTCGGTTTTCAGAGACCTCCTTTCTGCCTGTTGGTGGGTGAATGAGAAATTACTCCAAATGGCAAAGAGATCACTTTTGTTATTTCCAATCAGTGTGAGATTGAAAAGTCAAATGTGAGGGGTTGTATGTTTTTTCAGACAGGATGAATCACTGGCATGTTGCTTTTTGAAGGGTATCTAAATCATTTCACAGAGCACACTTTTAAACAAAAGCCCTCCCATAAGGCTGAAGCATCTGGCATGATATATGTTCTTCCAGATTTCTCAAGAGTTTGAGCTTCCCAAGGCACGTTGTGCCCCACCTTTCAGGGTTTTTTCCTACTTAATTTTCTGGCGTGTCTCCCTGTCAGGTCCTGCGTATCATTCTCATTTCTGCTGACTTCGATTCTCTAGTCTTGGCCTAAGTTTGGAAAATTCCAAAGAGGAATGTTCTACCAGTTTTCAGGCTAGAAGTAAAATTCTAACAAGATCTGTTTGTTGCTCGCAGAGTCTTTGACTCTTGGAAGATGATTACAATCAGCTGTCGGGTTTTGGATGGGCTACACCCCTGAAATCTCAAGCCTTCACCTCTCAACTCCAGGCCTGTATTTTTGACTGTTCGCTGAGCATGTTCTTTTTGAAAACCCACCGTGATGTCAAACTCAAGATGTCTATGATGGAATGGCTATCCTTTCCCTTTAATATTTCCTGCATGGGTTGCTCTACCAGATTAAGCTTCCTGTAGTGATGTTTGGATCTTGTCACACCCTCTAGGATAAAAGGCTCCAGTAGTTCACCATTGTCTATAAGATAAAATACAAATTCTTTTCTTGGTATTCAAGGTCCTGATACTCCAGTTGGACTGGTTCATTTTATATTGCCCAAACAGGCCTTTTACTTAAGTCTATCAGGTTTTTGGTCAAATGTTCTCACATTCTGGAATGTTCTGTCTACTTTTTTCTATTTATTTTTCCTACAAATATTTATGTTGCTCTTCAAATTTAACCCAGAGATCTGCATGGCATTTCCCTTATTTCCTTGAAGTCTCTGCTCAAATGTCACCGACTGAGTAAGGCTTTTCTTTCTTTCTTTCTTTTTTTTTTTTTTTGAAAATAGAGCATTTAATAGGAATCAGAAAATATAAATGCTTATCAGTTTTAGAACACTGCAACCTTAAATAAAGATGACAATAACACATTCTGTTAAATATTCACAGTAGAATTTTATAGATGCACTTAATCATTTTGAATGCTTCTTTACTTCAGGGGGAATCTAGGAGAAGTAGCACTAACCATGGACCTGCAGACTATAAAATAACTCTGTAGCTCCAGCTGAGTTGATGGCCACACATTTATACATGCCAGCATCTGTGATCTGGGTGCTTTCAATATTGATGATCTGTCCTCTGTTCAAGAAAGTTATGCTACTGGAACATAATAGTGGATGATTATCTTTGTATCATGTAATAGCAGGCAAGGGATTTCCAGTTGCCTTACACTCCAGCTGTATGGGGTTGTTCACTACCACTGTCTCATTCAGCATCTTCCCTGCATCCTCCAGACTGGGTGATTCTGCTAGTGTTGGAGGGTCTCCTGCAGGGGGTGTGGGGGCAGCTGTGACTCACCGTGGGGCCAAGGACAATGGTCAGTAAGGCTTTTCTTTAACACTCATATTAATATTACAACAAGTCAACCCTGGCCACCCCCTATCCTTTCTGCTTTATTTATTTTTCTCCATAGTACTTATCACCATACATTATTTGTTCATGTACTGTCCATCTGCCTCCAAGGGGGTAGGGATTTTCATTAGTTCCATTCATTGGTGGAGCGTCAGCAATTAGAAAAGAACCTGGCACATAACAGGAACACAATAAATATTTATGGATTAAATAAATGAATGAATAAACTCTGAAAATACTTAAGGGCATTTAGAATGAGCCTGGCACTCTCTTGGGTTCTGGAGAGGTGGATATCAACCAAGTGGGGTTCTTTTAGAAACCCATAATCATGTGAAGAAAAATGTGAAGTACAAAAATGGAAGTGTTTACAAAGATCAAGTGTAGCATGGTGTAGGAAAGAGAAAGGAATTAATATTATTGAGCTCCTACTATGTGTCAGATACATTCACACATCTGGTCTTGTTTAAGTTTCACAATGATGCAATCCAGTAGGTTTTATTATTACCAATTGTGTAGGTGAGAAAACTGAAGCTATTTATCCCAGTTTTTTGCTAATAGGTGGTTAAAATCAGAGGGATTTAAAACCAGGTCTTCTCATGCAAAAATCAGTACGCTTTGCACTATACTAGGTTGCCTCTCAAGTCATTAGGGAGTGAATATATTTAGCTTAAGGCATCATGGAGTAAGTGCTATTTGAGTGATTAATGAGAGGCTCATCAAAGCAGAGAAAAAATGGCAGGATAGCCACCCTCTGTATAAACTTCCCAGCCCACCTCAGTCCATGGGCTCTTTCCCTTCTGTCCTCTCATTCCCTTCTGTAATATTAATTCATTCAATAAATATTTGAATATCTGCTATGTGCTAAGTAATGTTCTATGCTCTGGTGCTACAGTAGTGAATAAAACAAAATTCATGTTTCCATGGAGATTTCATTCTCTAAATATTTTGTGTAATATTGGGAGAAAGCAGGACTTTTCAAATTTAGAGAGCTCAGATTTAGTGTTATGGCTTCATCACAGTCTAGCTGAGGACCTTGGAGAGGTCATTTAAACTCTCTGAATCTCAATGTCTATATTTGGAATAGGAATAACTACCCATCTCACCAAAATATGATGTTGCGAGGCTCAAATAGGATGAAAATACTTTGAACCATCAAGCACTGAATAACTGTGTTTTATTAAATGTAACATGCCATTACTTTTAAGAAACACTATTATTTATGTACCATTCAGAAAGAAAAAAATCCACCAATTATGACATGCCACTGATTGTAAGAGCCATGACAATTTCAGAGATGTCAAAATGTGGGAAAAAATTATGCATCTTAGAATTGTTGAAGTATGGAATAAGAAAGCTAGTATTGTCATTCTAGTATGTAGCTACATACGCTCTAGTATGTAGCATATGGTTCAGAGAGGAATGGATTCAGCAAGATACACTGGAGTAGATTAATAAGATAAGTGATAGAATATTTCTTAGAGATTTTCAAGAATCTATATTTGTACTCAATTTTTTTCTTGGATAAGATAATTGCAGCCTTTTTCTATGTTGTAGAATTTTGGAGCTCCAATCACCTATTTTCCCTTGAACAATGCAGCCATACTGGCCCAGAGCACTACCTGTAGACTATTATATGAGAAACGAATGAAGTTTTTGCTTGTTTAAGAAGTAAAGTCTCAGGACTTCCCTGGTGGCGCAGTGGTTAAGAATCCACCTGCCAATGCAGGGGACAAGGGTTCGAGCTCTGGTCTGGGAAGACCCCACATGCCACGGAGCAACTGAACCCATGCGCCACAACTACTGAACCTGCGCTCTAGAGCCCTCAAGCCACAATTACTGAAGCCCACATGCCACAGCTGCTGAAGCCCGCATGGCTAGAGCCCGTGCTCTGCAACAAGAGAAGCCACTGCAATGAGAAGCCTGCACACTGCAATGAAGAGTAGCCCCCACTCGCCGCAACTAGAGAAAGCCTGCGCACAGCAATGAAGACCCAACGCAGCCAAAAATAAATAAATAAATAAAGTTCAAAACTCAATTAAAAAAAAGTAAAGTCTCTGTTCCAAGTCCTTATCCTAATTAATAGAACCACATGCACACATTGCACAGTGCCTTCTTCATGAAAACTTGTCTGTATCAGGAGAATGGTGCTTTACTAGAACAATTTTTTTCAATCATATGGGCATTGCTAATTATGTAAAGAGAGAGATCTCTCTCTCTTTTCCTCCTTCTCTTATGACTCTTCCTTTTCCTCTCCTGCACATCACCCCCTCTCCCCTTTTGCTTTGGCTCTTAGGAAACTCTAAGACAGATATGTACTTCTTTATAAGGTTCTAACTTCAGTTTCATCTTTTTTGCTGACCTTTAATTTTCTTTTCTCCTAATTCTAACTTATTTTTTCCAACATTTCATTTTTTTTGAATATTTAGAAAAGATGAAAGAATTTTATGGTTAACACCCATATACCCACCATCTGGATTCCATGATTAACCTTTTACTGTACTTGCTTTATCACGTGTCTTTCTGTATATCCATCCCCCTTTTCAATTACTCTTTGATGTGTTTCAAAGTAAATTGCAAATATCTATACACTTTACCTCTATACATTTTAGTATGCATAGCATTAACCACAGTTCAATATTTGGTTATAGCTTTTTGTTTTTTTTTTCAGTGAGGTAAAATTTATATACAACAAAGTGTACATACCTCAAGTATACCATTCAGTGATTTTTGACAAGTGGATACATTTGTGTAACACAAATCCTGATCAAGATACAGAATATTCCCAACAGTCCAACAAATTCCCTCATGTTTCTTCTTTCATCCTCACAACTTCAGAGGCAAATACTGTTCTGATTTTTTTTTCCACCGTAGATTAGTTTTACCTGTTTTAGAAATTCATATAAATGGAATCACACAGTAAGTACTCTTATATAAATCTTTTTTTCACTCAGCATAATGTTTAAAGATTCATCCACATTATTATGTGTTCCAGAATTTGTTTCTTTATACTGCTGATTAGTATTCCATTGTATGAATACCCATCAGTTTGCTTAACAATTATAGCTGCTGTGATATGTTTTTACGTCTCTTTGGGGAAATGCTTTCACAACTGTTGGCTACATACCTAGGAGTGGAATTGCTAGGTCATAGGGTAGATGCATGTTTAATTTCATAGGAAACTGTCAGTCCTTTTCCCAAAGTGATTATACCAACACCACTGTATGAGAGTTCAGGTTGTTCTATGTTCTCCCAACATTTAGTATTGTCAGTCTGCTTTTTTCAAATTATTATTTATTTTAGCTATTCATGCAAGTAGTAATATCTCACTGTGGCTTTAACTTGTATTTCCCTGATAATTAATGATATTGAGTATCTTTTAAATGGCTTATAGGCCATTAATGTATCTTCCATTGTGATGTGTCTATTTAAGTCAATCCAAATTGAGTTATTTGGTTTTTCAAATTTTTGAGGTGTAGGAGTTCTTTACATATTTTAGATACTAATTCTTTGTCAGATATATGTCTAGCAAATATTTTATATTAGTCTATGATATATTTCTTTTGTATTTCATTAACACTGTCTTTTTATGAGCAAAAGTTCAAAATTTTGGTATAATCTAATTTATCAATTTTTAAACAGTTATTGCTTATCCTAAGAAAACTTCGCTATTCCAAGTTGTGAAGATATTCTCCTCTATCTTTTTCCAGAAGCTTTAGAGTTTTCACTTTTACATTTAAGTCTGTGATTCCCTCTTGAATTAACTGTGTATCACGTGAAGTAGGGTGTCAAGGTCCATTGTTTTTCCATTTGGGTACCTAGTTCCAGTACCCAATCTATTTAAAAAAAAATCTTGTACTTTATATGTTTTTGTTAGATCCCTCAAATATTTTTGAAACAAGCAATAATTGGATTCTGCCTAAAGGCCAGAGGATGCCCTCATGAGTCTCCTTGCAGTGCTGTGATGGGTAATATTCTCCCAGCATAGACATATTAAAATATAATTCCCCTCCTCCACAATAAAAGGTGCTCTGTGTTTCATTTAGCCTTGGCCTTAAGTTTTTCACTTTCCTGCCTCTCCAGGAATGTTGAAATGCTGCTGTGCACTCACTTGACCAGGATGGTTAGCTTGTTCCTACCGGGTCTTGTGGAGATGAAGCAGCAAGATGCTTAGGAGGATTGTCTTTTGGGTCTGAGTAGCCTAATGGGTTTTTACAGGCCTCCAGGGCTTATCTTCAGCACTTTGGGAGAGCATTTGTTCCACAGAACTTTTTAAAGGTAGAGAAGTTAAACTCTGATAAGATCTAGAGACAGAGCAAATCTGTGCTCTGGTTCTCTTGGTAAATTTGATTCTGGGTTCTCAGTTCTGAGTGCCAGTTGTTAAGTGGAGACTTTCATTTACCCTCTTTTAAACTGTTTTTCCTACCTTTCCCCTTTTTGCTCAGCAAAGAGAATCAGACCCTGTATGTACGTATGTATTTATATAGTATGTGTGTGTGTGTATATATATATGTATATATATATACACACACACACACACACACACACATACACTTATGAAAGTATATGTACTGGTTACAAAAATAATAAATAATATAAGCTCATTGTTGAAAACTTTGATAATACAAACAATGTGCAAAGAAGAAAGTTCAAATCAGCTATAATCTAACACCCAGAGATAAGCCGTGGTGTCATTTTTTGGTCAACTTTGATGTTGAATCTTGCCTCTGCCTCTTACTAGCTTGGCACCTCTTTTTTTTTTTTTCCAGCTTGGCACCACTTTGACTCTAACCTCCCATCTGGAAAATGGGGATAACTTCCTTCATGGACAAGCTGTAAAAATGAAAGATGATGTATGTAAAATCTTTGGCAAATAATAGATACTAAATAAATATAAGTTCACCTATTGAAGGGTATAGAAAGTGAGTGGGTGTAGGGAAAAAAAAAATCTCAGTTCCCCTTTCCCCCCCATTTTAAGTTCTGTTATTAAACTCCTTTAAAGCAGGCACAGCTAGAGGGACAGAACACAGGATAGTGGTTGCTAGGAGCTAAGGGTGAGGCAGCAGTCAATTAAAAAGGGGAAACTGTTCTATATCTTGATTGTGATGGTAACTACACAACTGTATGTGATGTTTAAAACTCACAGATGTATACACTAAGAGGGTGAATTTTATTGTACACAAATTATACTTCAATAAACCTGACTTTAAAAAATACTCCTGTAAAACAAAATCCTAGATTTCTTCATTGATTTAAATTGGTCCTTCCAGGTCCTCTCAGCCCTTCCCCTCCAGTTTATCTCTTTTCTAGACACTTGAGGCTTTTTACCTTCCTGATGGTGTTCTGAATGTTGGTTTAGCTCTCCTGTTAATTGTTATACTGGATTCTTTGTTCCCTGTCTCCCTGCTTTGCTGCATATTTTATTTCCCTCTTTTGAACTGACATTCTGTTGAGCTAGCTTCAGCTGTGCTTAGCAAACCAAATGTATCGCTGTTTCACTTGCTTTTTTGTGTGTGTGTGACAGAAATGTTCTGATCAGGGCAACTAATTAATTATAGTGAGCAAGGTAAGAGAAAAGCAGATCCTGAGTCCTTGTGTTAATGGTTAAACAGACATCCTTTAAAATCTTCTAGATTGTTCCTTCTACTATGAACAAAGGACTTGGAACAATTTTTATGCTGAAAAATAAGTAAAACACAGGCTCACAGTGGAATTTGTTATAGCTACTTGTTGTAGCTCAGTTAAAACAGATGCAGCTATTTGAGGTATATCTGATCACATAATACATCCTGAAATTTCCAGGACAGTCTGCATATCAAATATTCCATGCCAAGTTCTCTCTAAGACACTCATATTGTGTAGACCAGACAAATGTATCTTGATTTTGGTTCATAAGATATTGTTGCCAGACTCATAAGTTAAACTTATTAATTCTTTCTTTATTTTTCCATTCTGCAAGTATTTACTGAGTACCTACTACTGAGTGCTAGACTCTCTAGTAGGCTCTGGAGAAACAGATAAATAAAATCTTTCTTGAGAAGCTAATGTTGTTCAGTCTGCGGGATGGACGGGCTAACAAATGAGTTCAGTTTCTCTAGAAAACAACTGCATACAGGAAAAGACCAGAGATAAGTCAATTCATGTACAATATAATTTACTGAGAAGCTTTTAAACTTTACTGTATAGACATATATTTTAACTGCATAAGTAATATAGACTTGTTTTAACACACCAGTATTAGGAAGATTTTATTAGACAGCCCTCTATTAAAAATGTAGTATTTAAGTAAATGTGTAATATTGCATATATTTATATATTTTCAACAGGAGAGATTGTAATCTATTCCCAGGGCTTTCACTAGTATAACTTTTGGTTAGAAATCTTCCTCTGACTAGCTTGACCATCTTGCAATTACTTCTAATAACAGCTGGTATGTCCTGAGTTCTGCCAAATGCCAGGTAACTTGTAGACACTTTTTCTATTACTCATGCAACTTGGTGGAGTAGGCATTGTTCTTCCACTTTATAGACTAGGTGGAGAGTGGGTTTCAGAGAGGGTGAGTGACTTGTCCAGTGCCACCAGCTGAGTGGAGGTGGAGGGGAGATCTAATGTGCCTGACTGAAGGCAGTGTACTCTTCTCCAGGCTACACAGCCCTTCATTGTTGGGGAGCTTTTAACTGCGTATCAGGCATGCATTTATTTAAATCTCCGCTGCTACCGGAAAGGAAAGTGAGAAAGGGGGACGTAATTAAGATGCAGCTACTGCCAAAGCATCCCTCGTAATCCAATATTCTCGCTGCAGCCAGAGAGATCCTTGTAAGTGCCAATTGGGCCATGTCTCTCCATTTCTCAGAATCTTCTGATTAATTTTTTAAAAATTAATTAATTATAATTATTTTTGGCTGCATTGGGTCTTCATTGCTGTGTGCAGGCTTTCTCTAGTTGCAGCGAGTGGGGTCTACTCTTCGTTGCGGTGCACGGGCTTCTCACTGCAGTGGCTTCTCTTGTTGCTGAGCACGGGCTCTAGGTGCTCAGGCTTCAGTAGTTGTGGCTCACGGGCTCCAGAGTGCAGGCTCAGTAGTTGTGGCGCACGGGCTTAGTTTCTCCGCGGCATGTGGGATCTTCCTGGACCAGGGCTTGACCCCGTGTCCCCTGCGTTGGCAGGTGGATTGTTAACCACTGCGCCACCAGGGAAGCCCCCTCTCTGATTAATTTATTAATTCATTATTTGTTTCTAAGGTTTAAAATTTTTTTAAATTGAGGTAACATTGGTTTATATCATTATATAAGTTTCACATGTACAACATTATTTTTCTACTTCTGTATACACCACAGTGTGCTCACCACTGAAGATTTAGTTTCCATCTGTCACCATACATTGATCCCCTTTACCTATTTCATCTTCCCCCACCCTTTCCCCTCTTCCCTTCTGCTCTGTTCTCTGTATCTACATGTTTGTTTTTGTTTGGTTTTATTTGTTTGTTTATTTATTTTGTTGTTGGCTCCCAGCTGTGTTAGGCACACGGGTCTGTTCCTGTCTTTCCAGCCACATGTAGGCATACTCTCTCCTGCCCTCCCCTGGAGGTGCCCTAGCCATGTGGGCTCTTTTTGTCCTTTTCTTTCCCTATGTCCTCCTGTCCCTGGGCCTTTTCTCTTGCACTTCCTTTTGCCTAGAAGACTGTCCTTAGGCCCTTCCACCTTCTCACCCATCAGTTAACTCTGCCTCTGGTTCTCAGTGCACTGTGGCCCCTTCAAAAAGCCTGTCCTACTGCACCAACCCTCAGCGCACATGCCCACGTATTCACCTGCATCACCCCTTCATGGAGGCCATCATCAGGTGGTCATTTACAGATAGATGCAATCTGATTCTGTAAAAATGCCTCCTCCAGGAGAGAGCTCTAGGGGGGCAGGGATGCTGCAGTTTTTGCTCACCATTAACCTGGACCCTAGCACTGTGTGTGCAAAGAGTAGGCACTGGAAAATAACTGTTGAAAGAAGGAATCCTTCAGTCTTTCCTGTCACCTCCACTAGACTAGGCTTCCTCAACCTACACTCTCAGTAGGACCCTGAACGTTTCCTCTTTAGTCCTGTAATTAGAGACTTGGATGATTATTTGATTATTTGTCTCTTCCCCTGAGGGCCTCATAAAGGCAGGGGCCTCATGTTTACTTTCCTCATCATGGTGAGCTTACTTAGCACAGCGCCGGCACAGAGGATGCCCTCTATAAATTTTTGTTGAATGGGCAAGCTAGGGGCCTGTTGACATAAAGGGAGTGATTCAGAGGTCTGAGTATAAAGGCTACATAAAGTGGCTCATTATCTACTAATTCAAATTTGTATTAATTTAATAAATCATCTAGTAGTGTTATTAGCAACTCTCAAGCTGAATAAAACATTACTGCTACAAACAACACCCAAGGAAATCCTTCACACTGGTCTGAAGTCCCTTCCTATGGTCAGCTCTCTGGCCAGTGAAGGTAAATTCCTTCTGTTCTAGGCAGAGGCAGATTTTCCACGAGAAGCTGAAGCTTTGGGAGTGTCACTTGTGGCACACCTTCCAGGGCCCTGGGAGGATCTTTAGCAACATGTGCACAGGGTCATATGTTTTTATAAAATTAGCAAAAATAAGATATTTTAAATCATAATTAAAGGCCCTGTCTCTATCCACTCTGACTTTCCTTCTGTCACCTTATCGGGGGGATTAGAGTAGCCATGGGCATCCTGAGGCTCTGACTAAGAGGAAGTTGAGTTGGGGACACATTGAGCTTGGCTTTAGTGGTATATGTAATTTTCAGACAATTCTATGTATAGTTAAGTCATGGCTATTAGTCCCACCATCGAAATGGCTTCTGGGAAAACCCCTCCTGCCCACGGTGACGACCTACCTAGTATTGTGACACCAAGTTGGTGGCTAGTATCAATGAAGTTCCTTCTGAGAATCACTTGCTTTGGTGCTGAAGGCTATGAGGTTATTGGTAGTGGTTTCTCTATAATCCCCATACTTCCTGATTTCCTGAAAATGGCCTTTTGATCTTTGCTCTCTTGGTCTATCCAATGGTGGTGTCAGCCTCTAACTCCCTGAATTATCAGCATTTTAGGAATTACCTAAAACACTCAGAAGCTTCTTTTTTCCTGGCTGAACTCTGACCAGGCAACAAAAGCTCTGCCTGTAGCATTGGTATAACCTTCATGGCAGATCTGTCTCTTTGGGCACCTTAAGTGCCTATCACCCCATCTTTGTTCCCTTATCCTTCTCATGTGCCCCATGGAACCCACAGGCCAAGAGGCACACTGCTCTCTCCCCAAGACCCAAAACAATGCCCCCCAAATTGTGCCCTGGAAAAACAGACCATTCACAAGCGTGAAAAAAGGCAGACAGCAGAGTGAGGAGGAGGGAGAGAGAGAAGACAAGGGGAAGAAGACTGAGAGCAGGATGGTTAAGGAAGATGATGATGAGGGCACTAGAGGGACTGGCTGAGAAAGATGCAGAAAAGAGAACAAAGCTGAGCTCTTCCCTTGCCAGATGTTCGTGTGTGGAATCATATCCTTAGCCAGAGTTGGTTGGGGTCAGGCGCCAAGGTGAGGATGGAGCATGCTCATCTCTCTCCTGGATCACTGCAAGAGTTTCCTAGCTGGTTTCCCAGCTTCCACCCCTGCCCTCCTAAATCCTTCTCACCCCAGCAGCCCAGTGATCCTCTTCAAATATGAGTCGGCACATGCCACTCCTCTGCTCTCGTTCTCTCTGACCTCACTTCCGTCCTCTGTCCCCACCCTCAGTTGGTTCCAGCCGGACTCACTATTCCTCAAATATGCTAGGCCTCCAATAAAAATGTTAAAAAAAAAATGCTAGGCCTGCTCCGGCCTCAGGGCCTCTGCTCAGCTGTTCCCTTTGGCTGGAAGGCTGCCCCTCAAATGTCCGCCTGCTGCTCTCCTGCATCCAGCGAGTCCCCTCCTCACTCAGGCTCTTCTGGTCACTCCATCAAAGACGACAACCCTCCCAATGCCCCTTTCCTTTCTAACATAATATATAATCTATTTATTTATTTGTGTTGTCTGTCTTCTTCCACTAGAGTGTAAGCTCTAGGGCAGGGATTTTTGTTTGTTCACTGCTGAATCTCCCTTTTCAAGCATAGTGCCTGGCACAGAGTAGGAGCATATTAAATATTTGTTGAAAGAATGACCTCATGAGGCAGGTGCTATTATTAAGCACATTTTATAGAAGATAAAACTTGGGCTCGCTAGTGTAAAGTAACCTGCCCAAGATCACATGGTGAAGTGAAAGAGCAAGTGTTGAACCCAGTCATGTCTGTTTCAAAAGCCTGTGCTTATAAATGCTTCACTGTAACACAGTCTTCCTACAGCTGTGAACTGCTAAGAGCTGCTAATCGCTTCTCACATCAGCCTTTCTGGTTAACCAGACCACTGGGCCTTCAGATGGGCTTCCTGAGTTGCAAGTGAGTATTTAATGACAGAAAGGGATGAAGAACTAAATCGTAACGCATGTGCTATGTGAGGAATTGAACGAACAGCTTTGTGTCCACTTGATTGAGAACAGAGATGTGGACTTGCTGAGGCCAGCCTCACCTGGGCTGTCTCGGAGTGGAAGAGGGCTGCCTCCGCAGGCAGGATCTCCCGCAGGCAGGCCAGACACATGTTTGGGCACCAGCAAGGCAGAGGTACCAAAATAATGAAAAAAATCTTTTATGGTAGTAAGTGGCTATTAGATATTTTCAGAAACGTATAAAAGGTGTTATTGTAGGAAAAGTCAGAACTTTGCTGGACTTCCTTACAGGCATTTGACTGAAGGCATTGCTGGATATTCAGTTACATGTGGGCAGCAGCATCAACTTTTTGGCGCACAGAGTCCCTGGAGGTCAGCCTGACCCTGCTGGCCCTGGCTGATGGTGCCAGTGGAGTCATTTTATCAATCATTTACTTTCGTAAATGGTATATGAATGTGTATGGTTTCCATTACGGAATGAGAGGTCAGTGGGGGCAAGAACCGTTGCTTTGTGAATCCTTGAGGAATAACAGTGGTGTTTCAGGGAAGGTTGACTTACTGCTGTTATTTTAAAGTTGGAGTTGGAGGTCTGAAGCGCTCCTATTTTTGCTTCTACACCTTCTCTGATGTCACCTTTGTGAAGCCTTCTCTGTCTACCTCCCTGGGCTCCCCTCCCTCAGCAATTATTCACTTCCTCTTCTGTGCTACAGATATTATTATATTTATCAGATCATATCATAATCATTTTTATCCACTTCTGATTCCCTATGAGACTTAGAACTCCTAGAAGTATATGGCTTATTCATTATTGCATCTAGATTCATCTATCTAGCCCAGGGCCTGGAACAGACCGAAGGTTCCAAAATTTTGCCAAAAGCAATTAAAACCAGACTTTGGAGGCTAGAGGAGTTTCTAAGGAAAAGATCTTTTTTTTGGTGAATTCCTTCATAAGACATGCCAGGTGCCTAGCATTGTTTACAAAGCAGGTCATACTGGAGCAATTGCTTCTGAGGCCCCTTGTTTTTCGTCAGACCTTCTCTGCTGGGCTGCTCAGTGACTCACAGCAGGACGAGGAGGCATGGGTGCTAAACTGTCCCTCAACACCTCCCCCATCATGCCCCCAAAACCCCAAAATGACAAAAAATAGGCTTGTGGTCCTTTGGGCTGCTTGGGCCTATCACTTCACTTCTCTGCTTTTCGGTTCCTTATTTTGTAGCAGTTATGAGTTGAGATGGGAGACCTAAGTTCCCTTCAGGCTGTGAAATCTGAGTCTTTGAGCCTACTCGTGGGCAATAAGCAGCCCATAATCCTGCCCTCTTCCCACTCTCTGAAGAGCAGGTCAGACCTGGTTACCTAGGAACAAGACCCACACCCACACCTGTCCTTGGAGCTGCTGTTTTGTGACAGGTCTTTCCTTTAGCTGGGAGTGCATTTCTCCTGTAACACGTCTGTCTTCTGCTGCTTACCTCTGTGCACTACTGCTGTATCCTTGATTTTGTGGATCAAGCCTGCTCTCAATATTCATTTTATCCAGGTTTTATCCCTATAAAAATGATGTGATAAATTTAGAACACTGCATATACCATCATGCTATTTATGTATTTTATTTTAAGCTATGTATGCTGGTCTTTTGTCTGTGTGCTCTCAGATCTATTTTCTACCATCCTCAATCTTGGGTTTTGCATCCCTGGGAGCTACCTGTCCCAGGCTCCCTTACAGACCTCACCAAACAGAGCCAGCGATGGAACACTGGAAAATGAGAGAAGGGGAGAAGCCGGGTTATTTCCTCCCCTTCCCTCTGTTTTAGATGGTGTCTGGCAGCATCTTGCCCATGTCTCCAGAGCCTGCTGTACAACCCTCTCTCCATGGTTCCTGATTTATCCTGGAAGTGCTACCACGGTTCCAGATTCTTCCAAGAGGCCTCAGAAATCAGGGCTCCAGTAACACTGCCTTCTCCCTTCATCCCTCTAGCTCCAGGGTTGATAGTGGCTTCTTGCTGTTCTCTGGCCTCTCAACTCTTCCATCACCTGATTAAATTCCCTCTGCAATAGCTAGCATGGCTCCTGCAGAGTATTTTCAACTCTGACTAAAATACTCTAGATGTATGTATACATCATATATATATACATGAAAATATGAATATCTATATGAATATATGTGTATGAAACTACACATATGTATGAAGATACATGTATGTATGAAAACACATAGAAAAAGATCTGGAAGTTTACACATGAAACTGTGAACAGTGGTTTTATGACTGGGAAAAGGAATGGGGCTGGGTTGGTATGGAATAGAGAAGGAGAATGATAGCTTTTTAAAAATAGCTTTACTGTGGCATAATTTACATATATAAGACCATAACATTCATATGTATGTATATGTGTTATTTAGCTTTTTTTTTTACAATGAGTATGTATTCACATATTGCTTATCTAATATTAAAAATAAATAATTAGGACTGCCCTGGTGATTCAGTGGTTGAGAATTTGCCTGCCAATGCAGGGGACACGGGTTCAATCCCTGGTCTGGGAAGATCCCACATGCCGCAGAGCAACTAAGCCCGTGCGCCACAACTACTGAAGCCCCTGCACCGCAACTACTGAAGCCCGCATGCCCTAGAGCCCTTGCGCTGCAACTACTTAGCCCCCATGCCACAACTACTGAAGCCCATGTGCTCTAGGGCCCAATTGCCACAACTACTGAGCCCATGTGCTGCAACTACTGAAGCCCGTGTACCTAGAGCCCGTGCTCCGCAACAAGAGAAGCCACTGCAATGAGAAGCCCGCGCACTGCATCGCAGAGTAGCCCCCACTCACCACAACTAGAGAAAAGCCCGTGCACGGCAATGAAGACCCAATGCAGCCAAAAATAAAATAAATAAATAAATAAATAAATAACATAAATAACATAAATAGCAGGAGTGGGGCTGCCTTAAGCCATGTAGGGAAAGCCTTGCAGGGGACACTAACATTCATTCATGCAACAAATATTTTTTATTTACTATGTGCCAGGCACTGAGGGTCCATCAGTGAACAATATGGCCATGATCTCTGCTCATATTATCTGCAGAAATTAAATACACAATTATGTCAGTACTAATTAATTATGAAGAAGAGGGCAACAAAAGTCCAACCTAGTCAGGGAGGGCTTCTCTAAGGAAGTGACTTACTAGCTAAGAGCTGAAGGATAAGCAGTTAAAGCTTAGTTGCTGGAGGGAAATAGACAGATAATATGAGATGGTAAAGCGGGGCTGCCACTGAGTGCTTCCCTGGTTCCTGTTCTCAGGGAAGCTGTTCTAACAATAGAGTTTGCTAGAAGGTATTCCTCATTGGAACCCATAATGGGATGCCAGTCAACGGGAAGTGTGGGGAGGTTCTGTGGGACCAGACTTCTACTGCTGTAGCCATGCCTCCCACAGCAATGGATCCATCGTCTGCATGCCAGGTGGCTCCCACCTGGAGGAGAGGAAGCCAATGCCATGTGTCCTGTAGTAGTTGACAAGGCTGGTTTGGAAGTGGCTCAAAAGCTAAGGATGCCCTGGGGTCAGCAGCAGTAACAAAGGTACCCATGTCCATCAACCCCTCATCCTTTAATGGGAACAACTGACCCTTTCTCAATCTTAAGTAGAGTGGCATGCAAATGCCCAAGACAAGTGCTCAGTCCAGCTTCCATCCATATTTCTACTTCTGAGGTCTTCTTGAAATGAAATGCTGGAACTTGTGGTAAAAAGCTATTCATGAAGCAAGTCTCATTCTTTCTAAGCTCTGTATTTTTCTCTTTTTGCTTAACCTAATTCAGATTTTTTGCCTGTGTCTCAGTCTTTCCAATTCATAAACATTTTGGAAATGACTATAATCTCCTTGTTTTATTGTAAGTCACCAATCTCATTTTAGTGTAAGCCACCAATTATTCTGTGAAATTAAGTCACTTATAAAGTAGTCCTTTGATTATAATTACAGTTTAGTTACAGCTTGTCCAGGTCTCCCAAACTATGTAAAATCAGGTTATGTTTCCTTTGATGTCCAAATTACAAAGGTAACAACAGGATCTTAGCTTGACCTCAGTGTCCTGCAGCTATTTCTGGGCATCCCCAACAGGATGTGTCATTCATGCTTACAAATCGGCTGCTGTAACCACATAGGTCCACCTGGTCCTTTCTCTTCTGCACTGGCTCCACCAGGTCTGCTTCCTGCAGGACCACTTGGAAAGCATCAGTGCTGTCACTGCCCATCATGAAAGCAGCACTGATGGTGCCAAGTCCACAATCTCTCCCAGTGCTGCCAAGCCAGCCAGACTTTGGGTTGTCAGAGCAGAGTGAAATTTCATGAGCAAGCAGGGAAAATGCCCTCTTCCCTCCAGCTCTGTGCTCCACTTTGGCACCTGGGATCTGATTCTATGGTGCTTTGGACTGAGAATCATACATGTTTCTTGTGAATAGTTTTCCCAATTTCTGGCCTTCATGTATCTAACCCCTGGGGCTTAAAACCAAGTTCAAGGTTTTAAGGAGGAGACAATCTGTACCATCCCTCAAACCTTCATGGTTCTTAGCCGTCCTGGCAGCTACACTTGGGTCTGCTCTCCAAGTCACAAAACAAAAGTTCCCAACCAAATTAATAGAAGCAAACAGATGCTATAGTGTCTGTGGGGGTGATAATTGTGCTGATGGGTATCAACACTAACAATCTAAAATTAGGCTCAGCTGGCCAAAATATATTTTAGTAGTGCTTAATAGTTTTAATTCACTCTAATAACTGAAATAACTAGTTTCAAGTAGATTCTGAAAATAAAAACCCCATATCACAATGTCTTTTCCAAAAAAGACTGAACACATATACACATTTATGTCAAAAAATTCCCAAGAACTACACAGGTGAGAACCTGTTTACCATGGAAACCAAGCAAAAGCTCCTCCTCAATTCTCACCTGAGGCTGAGGTGCGCGGCTGCTGTTTAAGAGCAAGGCCTGTGGTCTAGCAACGCTCTTGCCTGTGTAAGGCTCTGCTTTACCTCAGTGGGAGGCTTCCATCATTTCCTGGTGAAACTAGTAACACTGAGTATGGTCTTCGTGGGACATGGAGCTCTCAAGACATTTATCATTCTTTCATTTAACATTCACTGTGTCCCCTCCTGCTAGGGGCTTTGGGGAATTTTAAAAAAGGTATAAGACATTCTTTTTAGAAGTTTACAATGTAAAAGAAGTTCATTTTTTGAGGTCATTGTGCTAAGTGAAATAAGTCAGACAAAGACAAATACTGTATGATCTCACTTATATGTAGAATTAAAAAAAAATACCAAACTCATAGAAACAGAGTAGATTGGTGGTGGAGGAGAAATGGAAGAAGGTGGTCAAAGGGTACGAACTTCCATTTATAAGATGAATACATTCTGGGGATGTAATGTACAGTATGGTGATTATAGTTAACAATACTTTATCGTATACTTGAAAGTTGCTAAGAGAGTAGATTTTTAAAGTTCTTACCACACACACACACACACACACACACACACACACACACACAATTGTAACCATGTGAGGTGGTGGATGTGTCAACTAACCTTATGGTAATCATTTTGCAATATATACATGTATCAAATCATGTTGTACACAGTAAACTTATACAATGTTATATGTCCAATATATCTCAATAACTTGGAGAAAATTGACTTTTTAGTGAGCCAGACACTATTTAATTTACATTTATGGATTCTCTCACTTAATCCTCATGTAAGGTAAAAGCTACCATTAGCTTCATTTTACAAGTGAGGAAAGTGAAACTGAGTGACTTGCTCAAGGACACAGCAGAGTCGGGATTCTATTAGAATCTTTGCTTTTATCCAATGCCTTGTGTTTCTCCTTCCCAACTTCCATTAAAAATCTTAGGACTGTTGCCAATCAGATTCCCCTCAATATATATTTGATTTGAACATAGCAAATTCTGTAAGTTGGTACAAAACAGTTTCTTCACTGACTGGTAAGAATTGTCAGAGTAGTCTCACCACATTACAACACTCCAGTTTCCTGTGCAGAAATCTGGATTAAAGAGCTTTAAGTTCTTGAAAAGTAATAGTGCTTGGGCTTCCCTGGTGGCGCAGTGGTTGAGAGTCCACCTGCCGCTGCAGGGGACACGGGTTCGTGCCCCGGTCCAGGAAGATCCCACATGCCGCGGAGCGGCTGGGCCCGTGAGCCGTGGCCTCTGAGCCTGCGCGTCCGGAGCCTGTGCTCCGCAAAGGGAGAGGCCACAGGCCCTGGTCTGGGAAGATCCCACATGCCACGGAGCAACTAAGCCCGTGTGCCATAATTACCGAGCCTGCGCTCTAGAGCCCGCAAGCCACAACTACTGAGCCCAAGAGCCTAGAGCCCGTGCTCCACAACAAGAAAAGCCACTGCAATGAGAAGCCCGCACACCACAAGGAACAGTAGCCCCCGCTCACTGCAACTAGAGAAAGCCTGCACAGAGCAACGAAGACCCAACGCAGCCATAAATAAGTTAAAAAAAAAAAGTAATAGTGCTTTTTAAATATTACTACTGGTTATTTTTATAACCATTAGGGTATAAGTATAGACAAAGGAAGTTTTCACAAGATGTTTCACTAAGATGTATAAGCATTTTAAAGAACCAGATTGTAGTAACTACATGTTATTTCTCTAAATTTGATAATACAGAAATCTATTTCTAATAAAATAATGACAATAGTGAGTGATTGTTTCCCTTCAGGAAAACTTTTTAAAAAGGCATGGCAAAGCTCTGGTCACTACACGACAGGTTTAAAGTTCTACTAGGGGTTGGGGTTGTTAGATGTTGATGCTATTGACGGGTTGTTAGGTGTTATATTAAGACTCATGCTAGGTGATGAGAGACAGCACAACACAGTGGTTAAGAGCATGATGCTGAAGTTCACATCCCAGTGTTACGTTTTACTACCTTTGTGACCTTGGGCAAATTACTCAACCTGTCTGAACCTCAGTTTGCTAATCTGAAAAATGGGGAGAACATTACCTACTATTATGGATTGCGTGTTTGTGTTCCCCCAAATTCACATATTGAAGTCCCAACCCCCAGAGTGGTTGTATTTAGACATGGGGCCTCTAAGGACGTAATTAAGGTCAAATGAAGTCCTAAGGGTGGGGCCTTGATTGGTCAGGATTAGTGACTTTTAAGAAAAGACACCAGAAAGCTTGCTCACTTTCCCTCTCTGCACAGGCACAGAGGAAAGGCCATGTGGGCACAGTGAGAAGGTGGCCGTCTCCCACCAGACAACAACCTTGCTGCTGGCACCTTGATCTTTGGACTTCCAGTCTCTAGAACTGTGAAAAAGTCAATGTCTGTTGTTTAAGCCAGGCTATGTTATTTTGTTATGGCAGCCAGAGCAGACTAAGACGCTTACCTTGTAAGGTTGTTGAAGGATTAAATGAGTTGATACACTTAAAGAGCTTCCCACAGTGCCTAGCATGTGGGAAGTCCTGTGTGAGGGTTAACTAGAATTGCTGGCCTCAGATGTGTGGGTTTGGGTTTTGAGAACGGTGATGTGCACAAATGTGGCATACATAATTGTACATGGGCACACTGAGTTCTGAAAAACAAATTTGAGAAAGTAATTTTAAATTAATTAAGTGGGAAGACATTTACGTTCTAAAGTGAACTTAGGCAAAATTAAATGTGCCAGCCTAGGTTAGGGCCGATATCTCATGCCTTCCTCCACCTCTCCTCAAAAGTTTAGATTCATGTTAGTTTAAAAAGCCTTCTTGCCCCTCTCCCTCCCCAATAAAACCTCAAACCAACTATAAGTAAATTGTTATGGGTCTCTGGGGACAAAGAAAACGGAACAGGAACTATCTGGAGAGATAAGGGAAGCCTGTAAAACATAGATGATGGTTGTAATTTTAGGAATTCCAATATGAATGGCATTAAGTCAAATTCTCATTTTAAAATAATAGAGGCCAGAATGCTTAAATGTTAGTCTTTAAATATATTTTTCCTTTTAATGTACTAAATTCACATATATATGATCCTTTAGTCTTCAGGTAATTATTATGAAAGTCAACTTAGGATAGAAGAATCATTTTCTATGAAGGATCAGAAAACACTATGAAAAAGAAATAACTGCCTTCAATAAACATTAAAATATACTTTCAGTTCCAAAGTATCATTCTTCACAAGGGAGGAGGAAGAAGAGTCGGGAAAGCAGGAGAGAAAGAGGGAGGGACAAAAAGAAATAGAGAGGAAGGGAAAGGGAGAGAAGAAATGCAAAAACAAGAGAAAGGAGGAAAAGGAGCAAAGAGAAGGAGAGGAGTGAAGAGGACTGTAAAAAAATTGGTTGTGAAAAAAAAATTGGTTCTGTAGCTTTGAGGAGGCTGTTTGTTAAGGTCCTTCATAAAGTTCGGGGGTGGGGTGGGCTGGGCTGGGGAGGTGGAGAGGAAAAACATTCTCTTCCAACCTTTTGAAATTTAGATGAGCTCATTAATCAGTTCTCTCAGCTTCCACTGCCCAGTCCCTGGGAAGAACAACCTTTGGCCTGTGGACACCAGGCTCTCCAGGCTTGGAGATGTAGCACTCAGGTCTAATTTTAGCAGTAAGATTTAGACCAGTGAATAATAGTTGTACCCTCCAACCCAGGCCCCTCCACACTCATCCAAGCTTAAGGATGAAGAAGGCCTTTCCTGAGCTGGGTGGTACGATCTTGCCCACCATTGTGGCCCTGGTACTGGAGTTCTGCGAGCTACTGTCTCCATAGGGCTTAGGTTCTGATAGAGGACCACACAGGTGGCGAGTATGACAGACAGAAAGAATGAGAGCGATATCTTCAGCTTCCTTCCTTTCTTTTTGAGGCTATGGTCCAGCAAGAATATACCCTTCTAGGTTTTTATAATTTGGGAGTAGAGACAGAAAATTTTAATTTACATGTACAAAGTGTTAAGCATTAGGGATACAGATAGACACGGGAGAAGATGTCAGAGTTCCTGCCTCCTTAGGTTGATAATACAGTGGGGGAGGCAGTAAAAGCCCCTCCTCTGCACCGTATTTTGTACCCCTCCACCCTAACCAAATATGTTCACATCTTCCAATACACACTCTGACTCCTGCTCCCTCCTGGACTCTCCCTCTCCTGGCACCAGAGCAAGAGGCTTTCCTTGTCCCTGGTCTGGTCTTCAAATCCCTAAATTGTAATTGTAGATTCATATGCAGTTGGAAGGTGGATCCTTTCGTGCTCCTCACATGTCATGCAACAGGATTTGTGATGAATTCCATGAAATCTCATAGGCTTTAATGGAAAAATTTACAAAGCAAAAATGAACAAGAAAAGAGAAGAGATGGGCCAAGGTTCTCTGCTGGACACACCACAGGTGGACATTTCAGGCAAGAGAACCTGCCCCCTTGTTGTTCCCCTTATAGAGCAAGAGTGAGAACGTCTTAGTCAGCTGGGAGATAATCCGACTTCTTGTGTATCATCCAATCTGGGGTTAGATACCAGCTCTTAACTGGAGTCACCTAGCAAAGCCGACTGTCCAGCACCTGAGGACCTTGAGTTCTATGGAGGGGAGAAACTGGTCCCTCGAGAGGTTTGGGGGCAACCCCTCCTGCAGGGAAGAGGTGAAGAGCCCAGGTCCCAGCTGGCTTGTTGTTCAGACAACCCAGAATAACCAACCTAGGTCAATTTTGGCCAATCCTGACTGTGGCACCACGAATCTTTTTCAACTTTATACCTCTAGCACTTAGCATAGAGCCCGCATATGAAAGGTACATGAGCAATGCCTGATGATTTAATAAGTAAATGTGCTTTTGCGCCAGCTGAAAACAAGTGATTTTGTTCTTGCTGATGAAAATGATAGGAAGACTAATAATACACGTCGGTGCTTACATTTCTTGAATCTGTGGAAGTCTATGTGCATGCTCTGACTCTGTTTTGGTGAAATGTCTTTGAAGGATCCACAACTGTATGAGAAGTCTCCCTGGCTTAAGCAAGAACTACTTTTACTGAATTTCTACCATTTCCTTGCAGCTCTGGCAAATAAGGCAGTGTCTGGGCTCCGAGACAGTAAAGGAAGTCTCTGCAGGTGGCAGCTGCTCTGGAATTTCCCACAGCCAGTCCTCTAACAATCCTCTAAAATCTTTAGTACTTTGATTGAATTAGATGCAGAGTATAATGGGAAGTTAGCCACTGTTTGCAATTTTTTAATGAAAACAATTTGAAAAATTACATCCCTTAAACAATTTTCATGGGGACAGTGATTCCTAATCTCTTCCTCTCGGAAAACGCATTTTAATATGATTTCCCCCACAAAAATCTCTGTTTTGAAAGAATTTGTTTATAAGCAAACACATTTGTTAAATAATAATGAATTTATCTTCCCAAGAGGAAACCAAGGAGTCAAGTTTTGGTTTTTTTTTTTTTTTTTTTTTTTTGCGGTACGCGGGCCTCTCACTGTTGTGGCCTCCCCCGTTGCGAAGCACAGGCTCCGGACGCGCGGGCTCCGCGGCACGTGGGATCTTCCCGGACCGGGGCGCGGACCCGTGTCCCCTGCAGCGGCAGGCGGACTCTCAATCACTGCGCCACCAGGGAAGCCCGAGTTTTGGGTTTTTTTTCCTAACTAAAAGTCATCCTTGAGGCTTGATTTTGAGTAAACAATTACTTTAAGCTTCCTGACAAACTGAAAATAGCTAAAGAAATTCTCCCCTGCCCCCTTAGACGGTGGTTATTATTTTCCTAAACTGGTAGGATTCTACGTTTGAAACTAGGTTCCAGAGGGCACCAAGAAAATATCACCCATTTAACAAAGGCCTGTGACTTCTCCTAGGTCTTTTGCTATCGATTTACCCTCCTTACTGGTAATAAATGCTCTGCTGCGGCAGTTATTCCTGCCTAAGTCTAGGTGTCCTGCTGAGTGATGAGATTTTTGTCTGCCAAGCAGGTAGAGGCCAGACTTTAGTCCTAGCCTTCTGTTAACAAGACATCACTGGATGTTCAACAAGCAAGCTGGTCTATCCAGAGCCCTCACCTAGCCCTCACTGTCCCTTTGAGTTGTAGAAAAAGTCACATGTCTTCCTTGAACCTCTCCACCAGGGTTTTGCTTGATTTGTGGTATGAAGCTGTTACTTCAGGATGGGGAAAAAATTCTCTAGCAAGAGCATAATACAACAGTAAGTAACACTATTTCTAAAAGGAAAAAAGAGCATTTTTATTACTTTCATAAATTGCAATAGCACTTTTTTGGGGAAAGATTAGAATAAATAGGAGCTTGGAAATCTGACCTTGGCTGGTTTAAGAGTAGAGAGAATCTGGTACTTCTTAATTTCCCATTCAGGTTCTCAGTGTTCCAGGAAGCAGTGTGTTCAAGTTTCTTTTCTCCATTTAGTTCTCCTGAATGCCCAGCTTCAGTGCCCAGGCATTGCTGCCAAAGATCCTGCTGGCACATTCAGCTGCCATTCAAGGAAACAGCCCTCCACACCGCCTCGCACTTGGAAGTCTGTCTTACAGCATAAAACAGGTGGAAGGACACTGTGCCTTTAGAGTTCTACTGGCATGTCTGGCTACTGCTATTGCCCAATGCCAAGAATGACAAAAATCTTTTGTGTATGTTTGGGGGTGGGAAAGACCAGATATTACTGTGAATAGCAGTTAACTTGCTATTTGGACAAGATTCCCCAGGGCAGCTGTTGTAACTCAGGCAGCAATAACTCTAACACTTGGCTCTGTTGCTAGGATGGATTGACAGAAACTTTGGACAAACCATTTAAAAAATTATGCTCCCATGACACAGTTGAATATATCACAGATCAACTTAAAGACTGAATATTTGCTAGTATCATAATAAGGAAGTACAATGAGCATATTACTCAACTAGGGTTATATTTACACTTTCATTTTCATTCTAATTATCTTCTGCTTTCAGTAAAGTCATTAGTATCTGTTGACAAAAATGTGAACTGACACAAGATTTGCACTCTATAGCTACAATTGAGACAGGATTACCTTTTTCATATGCTGACAATCTTATTTACACTACCAAGTTAGTCAACTTCACAATGGAATTATAAATTCTAACTTGTGAATTTGCCAATTATTTGTTCTTAGCCAAAGACTTGAACCCATGTTTAATTTTCAGTCTTGACACATACATGTACACATACATAAATAATTTTTTATGTTTTGTATAAAGAAAAAGATTATATTAGTATTGATATTTAAATGGTAGTTATTTTCATTAAATTAAATTTATACTTTAGTGGAAGATTAAAATGACCGGTTGAAATAAATTATTCCTAGAAAATGAATTCGCGACATAAAGTTACGAAAGTTACATAAAGTTACATAAAACATTGTCAGTTAGAGCTCCTCAAGATTCCCTAGACCTTATTAATGTGCATCAGTTTTTAAAAAATAGTTGCATGGTTTTGTCTGCATCCTTTCCTTTTTTGTTGAACATATCCAGACCAATAATAAAGGATACGATTGCCCCCATTTCAAAATGGGTTTAGCATGGGCATTACTGACACAGTTAATGATTCTGTATTACCAGCAAAGCATAGAATTAAAATTGACCTTGGCTTAAATGGACTTACTTTAATTTGGTTATTTGATCGCAGCTGGAAAGTTGGACACACAGTAAGAGCCATCTGGCCTGCCCTGTCTCTGTTCATCCTGACCACTCACTACTTTGGCTTACCTACTGCATCTCTTCTACTTTCTCATAAGTGCCCCATCCTCCCTGAGTCAAAGCCCACATGGCCTCAGCTATGGTACTGGCCAATCTGGTCTGTCATGCCCAGCAGCTGCCATTCACCTGTGCCAGCCTCTCTGTCATTCCTGGTGCCTGATCAGGCCCAGCAGTCTCTGCCAGTTTTGTTGTCTACTTCCTAACCCATGCCTCTACAACTCCGGTGGTGTCTTCTTCTGCCATCATATTTTCTCCAGCACTCTTGCTTTCTGCCTCTCTTGGCAGCTATCAGCTTAGCTGATGGCACTTGCATGCGCCCACATACCGATAAAGCCGAACCACAAGATAAACTCTTGACCCTACTGCACTGACTTTGGTCCTTCCTCTTTGGACATACCGCTGGAACTCGATCTTCCCGGGATTTCAATCTTGGCTTTCTACACTTTTTCTTTGAGAATTCTTTCCCCCTTGATGCCCAAGGAGGAGCACCCTCCTCGTTCCTGCTCCTCGTTCCTGCTCTAGGAACTTACAGTAAAGGTGATGTCTCCTGCTTCATGTTGCCTTCTCGTTACTGCCTCTGAGCTGTGCCAGCTCAGTAGGTCCCCAGTCTTGGCCCAGGTTCACTTGGATGCTCTTGTTACCACCTGCTTATCTACCCTCCACAACTGCAGTGTTCTTGGACAGATTGACAGTGTTGCCTCTGTTCACCTGCCTAGGGTTTAAGGCAAAATACATCTACAGATCAGAGCAGATGTGACTAAATGTAAGTGGGAAAAATGAAACTTACTGTGAGGAAAGAGTTATGGGAAAGGAGGTGGGATGAGAGGATCTAAGTGGAGTTACTAGTAGGAGCAAGTAAGAACAAATATCAGTGAAATGAAAGACTTTGGTGGTGGGGAATGTGAGAACAAGATCGTGAGTATTAAGAAAGATATACCACGGGCTTCCCTGGTGGCGCAGTGGTTGAGAGTCCGCCTGCCGATGCAGGGGATACGGGTTCGTGCCCCGGTCCGGGAAGATCCCACATGCCACGG
>NC_041218.1:42866705-42871796 GCF_002837175.3 Physeter macrocephalus
GAGGCCCCAACAGTGAGAGGCCCGCGTACAGCAAAGAAAAAAAAAAAAAAAAAAGAAAGATATACTTGATCATGAAATCCTACCTACTCAGAGCCCTAACATTTGACTAGCAACATGCCTTACACACTTACTGGACATAGTTTAACAACCCATCCTATTTAATGGATAAATTTCCTAGAAGAATTAATGAGAATAAAATTAAGAATGGAAGTTCCCTAATTCCTTAAATATAATTTGCAAAGCCTGTGGGGATAAGGCTGTTATACAGAGCACTAATGGAAGTCTATAGCTTTAATGTGAGTTTTTAACATAATTTTATCATATCCACAAGAGATGATATAATTGGTGCTTACGAGTTCAAAAATCTTGAGAAAAAATGGACTAAAAGGTTACAGGATGAGGATGGTTTTCCACAAAAGCAGATGGTTTTTTTTCTGAAATAAGGAAAAATAGTGCAATTCCCCATAGCAATAAATTAGGGGAAAACAGGCTGTTCAAAGGCAAATCATCATAATAATTCATTATTCATGTAAATTTATATTTTTTAAGCAGAGTATTGACAAAAAAGCTACTAGATACTTGGGCAATCATCAAAATTTACTTTCACAGCTTTTAAGCACCTACATTGTTTCTATTCCTGATCACACTTTTAAGTTTACTTCAAGCTAAATGATGGTTTAAAAGGATTTTCTATTGCCTCTTTTGAATTGTGGACAGGAGTTAGTAGGAGTAGGAGGATGAGGGAGGTAGAAGGGGCAGCATCTCTGGTTACTACAAAGTTTCCAATGTTATAAGGAAGATTATATTTTTGATTACACGCAGCCATTTTCCAAACCGATAGTTATTTATATCTGCAATTAGGAATTTAGAAATCCTCTAAAATGAATGATTTTATTTTTCTGATAAAAAATCGAGGGAGGATTCTGCAGACTGCAGCTTTAATAAAAGAGCCCTATTCTTGTATTTGAAGGGTCCAGGAATACTAAACGAAACTGCCAAATAATCTAAGGGTGATTCTAACACCATATGCTCACATCCATAGTTCTTATAATTTGCCTACGTAGAGAGTCCCTACAATGTGCTCCTGAATCCACATGATGAAATGGATCATGGAAGTGGATTCTATTTCCCCATAAGAGCAATGTCATAATTGGGGTAGGGGCTATCATCAAGGACTCAGAAGTAAATAAATTATAGACGTGAACAAAATGTGTTATGAAGGCAAAATTATTAGTCCATGTCCTTAAAGAATGGGTATTCATACATTATGTACTTTCCTTATCAAAGTATTGTAATAAAAATTTATTTCATATAGAAAATGAAATTCTAGTGAAGCATATGACTTAAATTTTAAGCCTTTATAATTTTTATTTAAATATTCCATAGATCATTGAAAATTAGCACCAAGATGCTCTGGTCCAACTGATTCCTTTTATATATGAGGATAACTAGAGTCCAGAGAAGTTAAATAAATTGCCAAAGATTCCAGAGTCAGGACTAGACTGTAGGACCACTCACTAACTCCTAGGATGAGATCTCTCCACCTTATCCAAGTCAAACAGCTCAGTGATATGTTTATTGGTCTTCATAGCAAATAGAAGAACTGTTGGGAAATTACTTGAATAGCTCAGGTCATCTTTAAAAACTACATGAGAAAGTGTGAAAATATACATTTTTTTCTTAGTTTCTCCATGGTAAACATATGGGATTAAAATCATGGCTATGTTTCACAAAAATTGTCTGTTTCAAAAAATTCTTCACTCTTTCCACTAGATGGTAAATTTCTGTATGGACAAACTGTCCAACAATTTAAGCAAAAGCAGAGAAAACTGAGCTACGGGTCTAAATTAAAACAAGTAAAGATTGATGGTGAATGTACCAAAATGGATAAATCTTAAAAATATGAGATTAAGTAAAAAAAGCAAATTGTAGAAGGCACATACAGTGTGGTGCTATCTTTATAAAAGGTTAAAACATTCATTTATCTATATATTGTTTGTTTTTGTTTAGGAATACATACTTACATTGCAAAATATAAGAACATACATGGGATGACAAACACCAAATTCATGGTAGTGGTTACTTTTAGGGCAGGATGATGGAGTGGGGTCGGGAGAGATGTTACAAGGGATTTCATTTGTACCTGAAATGTTTTTAAAAAAAATTCTAGGTAAAGAGATCAGGCAAATAAGGAAAATGTTAAAATTTGACATGGCTGGGCTTCCCTGGTAGCACAGTGGTTGAGAATCCGCCTGCCAATGCAGGGGACACAGGTTCGAGCCCTGGTCCGGGAAGATCCCACATGCCGCGGAGCAACTAAGCCCATGCGCCACAACTACTGAGCCCACGTGCCACAATTACTGAAGCCTGCATGCCTAGAGCCCGTGCTCCACAACAAGAGAAGCCACAACAGTGAGAAGCCCATGCACCGCAACGAAGAGTAGCCCCTGCTCAAGGGAACTAGAGAAAGTCCGTGTGCAGCAAGGAAGACCCAACGCAGCCAAAAATAAATAAATATATAAAAAGTCTTAAAAAAATGTTAAAGAAAAAACATTAACTTGGCTGGATACTGGGTACCTGGAAGTTCATTATATGATTCTTTATAGTTTTCTGTATTTTGGAAACACTTCATTATTAAAATAAAAAGAAGGAAAAATGATGGACTCAAATTTCAGAAAGAGGGGATAAAATATCTGTACCAATACATTAGACATTTAGGAATATTTAAATAAGTTTTTAATCTAAATCTTTATACAAGTCTAGTTATAGATGAAGAATATTAAGAATTAGCCCCATTCAAGAGTTATGTAACTCAAATATAAACTGGTGTTCCATGGAGCTCAGCCACTGCAGAGCCTGATTCAACAAAACCTAAGTCTAATCCCAGAAGGCTTGGGAGATAATGAAGCCTCTGAGGTGGAAGTGGCTGCTGCCGTTTGGCTCCCACATTCTGTAAATACTCTTTTTCCGACAGGAGAGATAGTGCAATTGATGTATGTGATAGCCAGAAAAGGGCTTTGACCCATGACTGGGCTTGTAGGGTTTTGTGTGGATTTGTCTTCCAGTAGGAGGATAGCTGAGATTCATCCTCTCTCCCCGATCAGCAGTCAGATTCTTTACTCCTCTCCCCTTCTGCAGAGAACTCTGAATTCCATGATTTTAATTCTCTAACTTAGGATCCAAGACCCTACCTTACTTCTTATTCATCTATTTGAACATATTTTATTATTATTTTAAAAAATATTTATTTATTTATTTGGCTGTGCCAGGTCTTAGTTGTAACATGTGGGATCTTTGCTGCAGCTTGTGGAATTTTTAGTTGCGGCATGTGGGATCTTTAGTTGCTTGCAGCATGTGGGATCTAGTTCCGTGACCAGGGATCGAACCCGGGCCTCCTGCATTGGGAGCACAGAATCTCAGCCACTGGACCACCAGGGAAGTTCCCTATTTGAATATATTCTAAATGATGTATTCGCTAACTCATGACTGTAATTTTTCCTGATAAGGTGAATTTGATACTTAAACTCTACTTTCCCACTTGGAGTTCTGTAATCTACACCAAGTTCTGTTTTTAGTTACTCTATTTATAGTTTAGAATCAGAAACATGTTCTCTCTCTAATTCACTGTTGTTTGAATTCAAATGTTTTTCATCTGATTCCACCATTCATTAGTTTCCCCCAAGGACATAAGGAAATTAGTTATACAGCTAATTTATTAAAAAACAGTGATTACTAGCTCAAGTATTTAATTGTATTCACATTTAGGGCACCTCAATCTTTCAACCATTTGTTGGATTTCTGGAATTTCTTTCCTCTGATGGAATGATTCAGGGCTAAAGTAGAATTTTTAAAACAATGACTGTCATTCAGAAATTATACGTTCAACCTAGCAAATGAAAAGGGACAGGAAAAAAAAAAAAGATAAAAATAGGGATAGGAGATTGCAAAAGGAACCCAGAACACAGAAGTAATAGGTTTAGGGTAGAAAAATTAAAATAAAAGAAGTCAGGATGGAGAAAAAGTTTATCATAAATGCACAAAATGCAAATGTAATGGCATCTAGAAATATAAATTGAGGTCAAGTTTCTAAATTGTGATCAGTCCCAAGGTGTAGATCTGTGACCCCAGGGAGAGTTAGCTTTAGAGATCCCTTATCCAGAGTCCAATTCTGTATCTTTGTGGGTTATTTTTATCTCTTTCTTCTATTCACCAGCCCTTACCAGAATACAATGACATCTCTTAGAGACAGAAGCTACCAGCAATGTAGCTTTCTACATTTCTAAAAGGCGAACATACGATATTCCTGTCTAGTGGTAATTTCTTGTTTTTCCTCGAGTTATTTTATTATAGGACTCTGAAAATAATAGCTATCAAAATAGACAAGATGTCATAAATGAAGAATTTTTGGTTCTGATTAAAAAATTAGAACAGGAAATGATGTGATATAAAGGAAAAAAAATACAGCTTTGCCTTCCCCTCCCTGGCAAGTCAAATGCCCAGTTACCAAAGAACACAAGAAAATATTCCATACATGAGCAGAACTGTTTCTAAATAAAATGTCTAGAATGTAAATGCTGCATCAGTTCCCAATTAAGCATTCTGTAAATAAAGCCTCCTTCATCTCCTGTTTTCATTGGAAACTTCCATCACCAGTGAATGGAGTGAAAAGGTGGAGCCACCCAGTGGCTAACGTGGTTAACCGCAGCAATAGCGCATTTCACGGTGCATTTTGTCCGTTTCCTGTTTGACAAATGAGTGTATTTCCTCTTGAAAATGTGATACTAAGTATCTCTAAGAAAATTTAATAATGTAATAGTAAAGATGAAGTTCATAACTCGAATATCACTCCTAAATTAGGTCTTTGTCTAAAAGATTGAAGAATCTGTGAACAAGAATTTTTTTTAACATATTTATTGGACTATAATTGCTTTACAATGGTGTGTTAGTTTCTGCTTTACAACAAAGTGAATCAGTTATACATATACATATGTTCCCATATCTCTTCCCTCTTGCGTCTCCCTCCCTCCCACCCTCCCTATCCCACCCCTCTAGGTGGTCACAAACCACCTAGCTGATCTCCCTGTGCCATGC
>NC_041218.1:42875066-42876564 GCF_002837175.3 Physeter macrocephalus
AAGGCTAGATTTGTGACCCAAGATATGATCTATCCTGGAGAATGTTCCATACGCACTTGAGAAAAATGTGTATTCTGTTGTTTTTGGATGGAATGTCCTATAAATATCAATATCATCTTGTTTAATGTATCATTTAAAACTTGTGTTTCCCTATTTATTTCCATTTTGGATGATCTGTCCATTGGTGAAAGTGGGGTGTTAAAGTCCCGTAATATGATTGTGTTACTGTCGATTTCCCCTTTTATGGCTGTTAGTATTTGCCTTGTGTATTGAGGTGCTCCTATGTTGGGTGCATAAATATTTACAATTGTTATATCTTCTTTGTGGATCGATCCCTTGATCATTATGTAGTGTCCTTCTTTGTCTCTTGTAATAGTCTTTATTTTAAAGTCTATTTTGTCTGATATGAGAATTGCTACTCCAGCTTTCTTCTGATTTCCATTTGCATGGAATATCTTTCTCCATCCCCTCACTTTCAGTCTGTATGTGTCCCTAGGTCTGAAGTGGGTCTCTTGTAGACAGCATAAATATGGGTCCTGTTTTTGTATCCATTCAGAGAGCCTGCGTCTTTTGCTTGGAGCATTTAATCCACTCATGTTTAAGGTAATTATCGATATGTATGTTCCTGTTACCATTTTTTTAATTGTTATGGGTTTGTTTTTGTAGGTCCTTTTCTTCTCTTGTGTTTCCCACTTAGAGAAGTTCCTTTAGCTTTTGTTGGAGAGCTGGTTTGGTGGTGCTGAATTCTCTTAGCTTTTGGTTGTTTGTAAGGATTTTGATTTCTCCTTCGAATCTGAATGAGATCCTTGCCAGGTAGAGTAATCTTGGTTGTATGTTCTTCCCTTTCATCACTTTAAATATGTCCTGCTGCTCCCTTCTGGCTTGTAGAGTTTCTGCTGAAAGATCAGCTGTTAACCTTATGGGGATTCCCTTGTGTGTTATTTGTTGTTTTTCCCTTGTTGCTTTCAGTAATTTTTCTTTGTCTTTAATTTTTGCCAATTTGATTACTATGTGTCTCGGTGTGTTTCTCCTTGGGTTTATCCTGTATGGGACTCTCTGTGCTTCCTGGACTTGGGTGGCTATTTCCTTTCCCACGTTAGGGAAGTTTTCGACTATAATCTCTTCAAATATTTTCTTGGGTCCTTTCTCTCTCTTTTCTCCGTCTGGGACCCCTATAATGTGAATGTTGTTATGTTTAATGTTGTCTCAGAGGTCTCAGGCTGTCTTCATTTCTTTTCATTCTTTTTTCTTTATTCTGTTCTGTGTCAGTGAATTCAACCATTCTGTGTTCCAGGTCACGTATCCATTCTTCTGCCTCAGTTATTCTGCTATTGATTCCTTCTAGTGTATTTTTCATTTCAGTTATTGTATTGTTCATCTGTTTGTTTGTCCTTTAATTCTTCTAGGTCTTTGTTAAACATTTCTTGCATCTTCTCAGTTTTTGCCTCCATTCTTTTTCCGAGGTCCTGGATCATCTTCAGTATCATTATTCTGAATT
>NC_041218.1:42876764-42905300 GCF_002837175.3 Physeter macrocephalus
CTTTTTCTGGAAGGTTGCCTATCTCCACTTCATTTAGTTGTTTTTCTTGGGTTTTATCTTGTTCCTTCATCTGGTACATAACCCTCTGCCTTTTCATCTTGTCTATCTTTCTGTGAATGTGGTTTTTGTTTTACAGGCTGCAGGACTGTAGTTCTTCCTGCTTCTGCTGTCTGCCCTCTGGTGGATGAGGCTATCTAAGAGGCTTGAGAAAGTTTCCTCCAATTCCACTATTAATACTTTGGTTGGGACTTCCCTGGTGGGAAGCCCTGAACATACTTTTTGCAATTTGCTTTTCACCTTATGTATGAACAACTTCTACTTCAGTACTTATTTATCTATACATACTTTTCAAAAAGCTGCATAGTGTTCCAATGTATGTCTAGACTATGCTTTATTTAACCAAACCTTCACTATCAGATTTTTAGTTTTCATTTTTTACTGTTATATACAATGAGCTAAAATCATTCCTATACCTTGTTTAAATTTGGGGAGAACTATTTAAAGTGAATAATTGAGTAGGTATATTTTGCAACAGTTCTGAAATTGTGCAATATACTTACATGAATGCTTTAACAGTTATAAACAGCAGTGTATCCACCACCCTCCAAGTCAAGAAATAGAACATTACTGGCCCGCCAGAACACATCCTCATCCCTTCCCAATTACAGTCCTCTTTTAAGATTTTGACATGCATTATCAAATCGTCCCTTTCCCCCAGGTGTCCTTCTGAGAGGAGGATCATGAAATAACTAAAATGTGTTGGTTCGTGGACTTAATAGCAAAATATCAAATTGAATTACATCAAATGACACGTTGGCAGTACTAAAATTGTACTTTTTATTCCTAGACAGTAGTTGAAAATATAATTTAGTTTTGAATTTCAGTTGACTGTGACTGATATTTCACACAGTTGTAGGCATTTTGGCCTATACTGACCTGTAAGCAAAGCCCCACCCGCCCAAGTAGGTGTCCAACACAAGTGAGACGCCGTTTGTGTCTCATTAGTACAGGAATGGGTTGTTTTCTCAGTTTCTTGTCCTTTTCTTTGAGTTGATCATCTCAGTGTCAGATCGATACCGTGCTGGACTTTGATGCAGGTTTAAGAGGAAAGAGGGGAAAAAAAGAGGAAACGGGCCTGAGAGCCAAATGCAGTACAGCCTACTTTTATTGGTATGGGACTTGGTTCTCCAAACTATGAATGTGTTGTCCAACTGACCCTTGAACAAGGTGGGAGGGTGGTTTAGGGTGTAGCCCCCCACGCCCAGAGTGGAAAATCCACGTATAACTTTACAATTGGTCCTCAGTATCTGCACTTCCGCACCCTTGGATTCAACCAACCAGGGATCGGGGATCATGTATTATTGTAGCGCGCAGTTACTGAAAAAAATCCACGTGTGAGTGGACCTGCAGTCCAAACCCACGTTGTTCAAGGGTCAACTGTCTATAGATATGTGACGTATGTGTATATGTGTATGTATATGTCATATACTCAGAATTCATTTCCCGTCATTAGCCTGTATATATCAATTAAAAAGGATATTGTCTTTTTTCTGTAGAAAAAATCATCTGATTGGCAATAAGGGCTGGCTTTGGTAATTAAATTAAATAACAGATATGTGCCGCGAAATAAATGAGTGAAATCTGTAGCTCTGAGATTTTCATGAAAATATATTTTAAGCATATGGTAATGGCCAAGGCGTATTGAAATTAACAAATTTAAAATTTCCCTCCTTGAGTCTAGGAGATTAAATAAGTTGCTTCCAAGTAAAAGAAAAAGAGGTGTAATTAATAATTATTTGATATCTTGGTATAGGCTTGGGAACCCTGGACATTAAGAGAGTGAATGACACTAACAACTGGGTAGCTAAAAGTGACAAAAAAATTGTATTTGAAAATGCCACTATTTAAAATGCCAGGAATATCCTTTCATAACTATTTAAACTCAGAATGAAAACCTTTAGATGTTAACTTAAAAATGCACGAGAGGGTTCATAGTTTAAAAAATTATTTTGGAGGTATAAGGACAACAATTTTTGAAGACCATTATTTTAGGTCCTAAGACCAACTTGCAGCCAAGTGAAAAGGAGGTTTCTATGTGATTTGGCCTTTCAGGTAAGAAGGTGATGCCTTCTTCTTTCTCCTCCTCCTTCCTCTTTCTTCTCTTTCCCCTCCCTTTCCTCTCCTCCTCCTCCTCCTCTACCTCCTTCTCATCCTTCATCATCAACATCATCAAATGACTCTCACTTATTAAGGGCTTACTCTGTGCCAGGCACTGAACTAAGCAGTCCGTATGCATTATTTATTTATTTTTAATCCCATGAGGTAGAAATTACTATCCCCATTTTATAGTCAAGGTACTAAGACTCCAGGTAATAAATGACAGAGCCACTTTTGAGCAAAGTTTGGGCTGATTCCAGAGCCTATGCTCTTGACCACTTTTGTCTGCTTTGTTAAATAGTGGGGTTTGGGCAAAAGCCTCACGGTAATAAAGAGCATGCACTGGCTAGCCTTGTCTTTTGCATGTGTATTTCCTCTGGGGATCTAGCTGAATGGACAGGATTCAAGTCAGAGATCCTGGGTTCTATTCATCTCTTACATCCTTTTCACTAAAGATATTACTAGCAATCTAAAGAGGAAAAAAATGAATTCCTAGTCGCAGGGGAGTATCTGAAGGTGCTCAAGTGTCCCCCTTCCCCTTCAAATTCTACCTTTCTTAGTCTTGTATGATTGTCCTCGATTAAAAACTAACCAACTCTATGGAGGACAGTAATTTGAGTCCTGGGTCTTAATTTGATTTGTTTGGATTCTTTTCAACTCCTGTTAACTGAAAGTAGGTTTTGATAGGAAACAGATTAGAGAGAACATTAGGTCACTGGACAGTGGTGGTAGGTCTGGGAGAAAGGAGAAGGATGCAGAAAGGGGAGATAAGAGAGCAAGAACGTAAAACTTCTTACTTCACAATCTTAAAGAGGGGCAAGTCTACGTTTACATTTATAGATATGAAGAAGTTTAGAAACAATGTAAGAAATGGATATGTTGTTTTTGTCTGCCAATAGCCCCTCTAAGCCCCTCACCTCCTTCCAAGTCCATGGTTCTAGTAGGGCTGTCAGTCATGGTGCCTTGTCCTCCACCTCCCCACACCCCTAGAGTCAGTATGTGACCAAGATGGGCCAATCTGAGTACAGTACTATGTCTTCATGGACAAAATGATTAATCCAGGGTAGGCATTAGAGTCAAGAAAGGATAATCAGAATCCTTCAATGAGATCTGATATATGGAAGCCATAGTCTTAAATAACTAGGCTTGAGATCGCCAGTGGCCATTTTCCTACTATGGAGAAAGCCCAACAAGGAATGATACCAATAATATCATTGGGAAATAAATGAAGAATGGGAAAGAGAACTCCTGAATCCAGCCATGCCTTTTTGATGGTTAGCTGATTATCACTTGCAACAAAATAAACTAAATGACATATTTTCAGCATATTTTAAAATGTTTGATGATATAATATATTAACAGCTGGACTAAAGCAAGTTAAAATAAATAATGCCAAATATTTAAATTTATTTTCAGTTGATTTAAAAATATAATGGACAATGTATATCAAGAGTTCAGATCCTTTGACTTAGTAATCATTCTTCTGGGAATATATTTCAAGTATAAGGGCTAAGCAAACCAAGATGTTTATGGAAGCATTATTTTTAAAAATGAAAAACTGTGAACTCACATATCTAAGACTTGAGAAATGGTTAAATAAAATTATGGCATGCTGATATAGTATTTCATTTTGAAACTTCAGCACTGATAAATATGACTATGTAGAAATAAAAAATAACCAAATAGAAATAAAAAGAATTTATAAAAACACTTTTACGTGAAAAAAGGAATTTCTAAAATTGTGTGTGCATACTATTACAACGTTATAAAACTATTTACATATGAATTTCATTATAAATATGCATACAGATATAATGAAAATCAGAAGAAATAAAAAACAATGACAGTTGCTAACTTAGGATGGTTAGGCTATACAAATTAGACTAGAATTTCTTATGAAGATAAAAATGTTTTAAATAAAAGAAAATCATAGCTGATAAAAAAATCCTATGAAATAATAAGAAAAATGGTTTCTATTGATAATAAGTCAAAATGAGACCCCCTATCCAAAATGGAGATTTCTAAATGAATTTTGAAAAAAAACCCCGAAAACCAAAAAAAAAAACCCTGGAGAACCAATACATAAATGGTGGGGAGCAAAGAAGACAGTCTCTCACATGAATCTGAGAAAAAGTATTAATTTATGCTGAGCTTTCTTTTCCTTCTTTAAGCTTATTCTCTTTCATAGGTTTCTTGGCATCCTCACAAACGCAGGTGGTTATAAGGACAGTGCCTCAAATATTTCCCTTCCTGAAGTGTTACTCTATAAGCTGCAATTTGGGGTGAGAGTGAATAAGAGTGAATAAAAATGGTTGTGTTAACAAAGAATAACTTTCATAGACACAAAATAAAAAGCTGCATAATAAAAAGCTATAATAATTATAGGAGATTCTAGTCATATGTGCAATAAAATATAATAGATTTAAATACTGAGTTTGGCAGAGGAGTTAGGAGGAAAATGCCTGTGGTATAGCTAATCATTAAATGCCAGAGGAAAGTATATAAGAGATAAGAATTAGGTACAGTGCTGAAATTCCTGTGGTTTTTTTCCTCTGCTTTTCTGCGTAGTTAACGAGCAAGTTCATAGTTAATCAGGGATGCTGCTTTTGGCTACCTGAGATTCCTAGCAGATGTCTGAAGAGTGATGTCCCCCCATCACTTCTGAACTTTGTCCCTGTGACGCTTTTGCTAACCTCATGGTACATCTCCTCAATTTGGCCCAGATTTCTGTCCTGTAGTTTTCCCAGACACTCTACTGTCTGCTATTGCATACATGAAAGAGGATATAGATGGTTACCCCCAATCCTACAGATACGGAAGTTAGAAGTGGTGTTAAACACAAACAAATAGGAAATGCCATAAAATTCAGAGGCTTTTGTATCAACAGCTCTATCAATTATTAACTGAGTCACCTTGGGCAAATTACTTATCTCATTTACCTTCTCTGTAAAATGAGTATTATCATTTAGTCAATAATATTCATTATTATTAAGAAAAAGGGATTGTGCTGGGCAATAGTGATAAAAAATTTGTTTAAGGTATGATATCTAGCCTCAGGGAGCTCACAGACTTATCAAGAGATAATTATCACATGGTAAATGAAATAGATTTCACATAGAAGCACAGATAAAACATCTAAGGATGGGGCAGGGAAAGTTTGCAAGTGAGGGCTCAGGGTTTATCTTGAAGGGATTCAAAGAGATCACTACATAAACACACCTAGCACGCTCCACATTTGTAATAAGCACTCTATTAATGTTAAATTGCCTTGTCTTCATTCTGGAGTGATCTTAGTTATAAATTCTTGCAACAGAGCTGAGCATTTTGCACTGGGCAACATCAAAGTTGTGAAACATAAATTCCTTCAGGGAGATAAAATCCTGCATTCTTTAAGAATGAGTGTTACAAAGACTATACTCAAGAAGCTGTCCTATTACTCTCTAAAGCCTAGAATTCAACAAATTTTCTTAGTCAAAGCTAATTTGCTGTTTCAAAGACTCAGCCTAGTTTACAAACCCTAGGGAGTCATGACACAAAGAAAGAAACTAAGAAGACAAGATTTTTCTCAAGAACTTTGGCCTTTTCTATTGACCAGTTATGAAACTACTTAATTGTTATGCATGTTTTTGGCAATATTTTTCGAGATAAGATAAAAAGTACAAAACCTTTGAAATGTGAAATACTTTGAATGAATGAATGAAGTGGGTTTCTAGTGCACAGTATTTGAAGCACTTGACTTAGTTGTCATTCCCTTTCCTTATCCATGTCAGTTAAATCAATCAATTATCCTGCTGATCCCAGATCTGGCCTCAGAATCTTAACACAACTAATTAGGAAGCCACTACCAACATAAAGAAATTGCTGCAGTTACTGGAAGCGAAATGGGAGGGATGGTGGAGAGTGTAATGAAAAAGGATGAGGCTGTCCTTAAGAATGGCACAGTGAAAAATAGGCCTTAAGAAGGGGGAGGTAGACATGCATGCCTGGTAGCGTGAGGTCCATCTTATCTCCTGTGGCATAGCTAGACCTCTTTGAACTTACAGTGTCGGCTGGGCTTGTGGAAAGGCAGTGGATTGGTTTTAATGAGCATATAATCTGGGGAAAATGTGAGAAAAAGTTGGAAAAAGCTGAGGAAAGGAAGAGTCAAGTCAAATTACTGTTTGCCTTTTGCAAATTGCCCCCAGCCCACTTTGATACAGCAGATCCCTCACTTTCCTCTTCTGCTTTTGGCTGAGACATAAACTGGCTGGGTTGCAGAAGGGCCTGGGATACTGCCCTTACTCTATTTTGTCTTACAGTCATTTGTGGGCTTGTCTTATTTTCTCCTAAGTTGTAAACCCCTTGAAGGCAAGTACATCTTACTATTCTTTGTGTCCTCTATTATAGTGAGTAGCACAAATATTATTATTGTAAATGGTGAACATTAAGTATTGTTGCAGTTGAGCTAAGAATTGACATTCCTCTGCATATAATGGTCTCTGATCCAAAGGATATACTGCATCCTATGAAACAGATTCTCATCCTTTCAGGGTGCTGTCTTCCAAATGGCACTATAATTAGGGAGTTTATCTCAGTGGCAGCATCCCCTTCAGTCATGTCTGGTCTACAAATGAGAGCAACACAGAGCTTTACAAGGATGTGGGAGCTCCCCTCACTCATGTATTTCTCAATGCCTTAGTGAAGTGAGTGTCTTCTGGGTCTTCTCATGGAATGTTGAAGGGGACAGGTGGGTGTGCAGGTAACACACAATACATTTAACATACCTGTTTCCCTAGGCCCTTGGATTCCTTTATCTATATGATGTAGATAGCTCTGGTATCTCAGCTATATTAAATGTAGGCCATGGTTGAGTCCAAGTTTCAGTTGACCAATCAATCGTGAGAGCTACCTTCAGCTTCATGAACTAACACATCAAGCCTGGAATCTGCTAAGTGCACTATATACATTAATTTGGCTCAATCTAGTGTTGTATTTCACCCCCCAAGGTCTAACACTCTTAGAATATACTTCCTATTTCTGCTGATATAGATTAGTAAAGTCTTGCAATTATCTTGGTGTGTAAGCTATTGCTTCCTGGATCACTATGTGTACCTGTCGCCATGGAGAATGCTGAGATTTAACCCTAGTTTTAGGTCTAGGGGCAGTAGTGGGTGGTTATAGTGTGTCTTGTGGAGAATAAATATTCCGTTTTAAGGCATCTTCCCTGGTGAGGTTATCACAGAGTTTTTAGGCAAAGGAAGGCTAGTCTCCAGAGGGCAAACTTCTTTCTTTAATAGAGGTAGCTTAGAGTGACTTGTAGTTTCAACATGATTAGCTTCATCTGTGTTCAAGCAGCTGTCCCCATTCCAATTTTCAGGATCCCATTCTTTCTCATTCAATGCTTTAACTTTTATGTAAATAATGAAAAAAAATTTAGCCATTTTATTTTAGTAATAATGATGATGATGATGATAATGTTAAAAAATGCAGGCTGCATCCTACTTTGGGTTTCCCTTTTTCTTTCTTGGCATGCTTTTTCTTTTTGCCTAGTACACTTTGTTTTTTTCTGTAACCCTGGTCTTTCTTCTCTGCCCATTCTTTTCTGTTTTTCCCTTTTAAAAATGTTTATACAATTTTTAAAGGTTACAGTCCATTTACAGTTACTACAAAATATTGGCTATATTCCCCATGTTGTATAATACATCCTTGTAGCCAACCTTACAACCAATAGTTTGTACTTCTCACTCCCGCACCTGTATACCACCCGCCCCCGCCACTGATAACCGCTAGTTTGTCGTGTGAAAAATTTGATGGAACTGTGAATACAACTATTGCTACAATTCAGCAATCCATATAATAAAATTTTGTGCTTGATTTTTGACAATATCACCCCTATGTCTGAAAGAACTAAAAGATTCTTTCATAGTTATCATGGAAGCTTTCTGGTCTTAGACTGTGACTTGAGCTGACAGTTGAAAGAAACGAGCTTGTGATTTTCTTTCTATAAGTGCTAAAGGACACTCAGAAGACTCTATGCCATACCATTGTCCTTAGAGACATCTTAACTGCCATAATGGTCAAGTGCAGCATCCAGCTGGGCAATCTCTTGCTTCAGTTGACATGTCATCACGATCAACCACAGATGACAGTTTGATTACTTTAATGCCCTCATCTCACTTCTCAATGGGAAGGAACCCAGCCAAAGGGCATGACCAAGGCAATCCTCAAATTCTTTGTGTGTTTCTCTCCTGGGATCACTACTGATACCAATTCTGTATCAGTTAGGGTCCAATCAAGAGACAGAAATCAAACAATATTTTGAACATGGAAGGTTAAATATAAAGAATTACCATTTATAACAAGGAATTGGAGTGATGGATAGTAAAGAACTAAGAAAATGCTAAAGAATATAGGAAAATCAGATATAGTGATCATCTACTGCCCTAAGGGCTGAGATAGACCCTCCTTGAAGAAGTCCAGTGACTGTGGCTCATTTGATGTCAGAGAAGTTTGCTGAGGGAGAAAAGCTGCCTAAGGGGTGTGAGGGGAAGCTATTCATGAACAGTGTTGTACTGGTGGTACTCCATGTGAAGCCATTTGATGGGGTTCCAGGGAAAGATGCTCATGGGTGTCGCCTGCAAAGTTGCCTGTTCACGTGAGGTGCTACACACTGCTGGCCACTGGGCACTGCTGGAACTGAGAGCTGCAGAAGCCACACGTGCTGTAAGAGCCTGCCTAAGGGAGCACACTATACTACACAGGTAGAGAATTCTATTCTTCCTCTAGTGTCCCTCCAGTGCTCTTTACTGACAAAGCTTAATATCATGAGAGATGGAAAAGGAGAAGTATTGATAGTTACAGGATTTATTTCTATTATCACAAAGCAGGCAATGAACAGTGTTTTGGGGCCCTTGAGGCAGTAACTTGGTAATTGGCTCAATAACCCATTTCCTTTAACTGGAAAAACCTTACCATGAGGACTAAATTTTGTTGCTGCTCTGAAAGGCATTACAAATGGCCCCTTCAAGAAGCTGATAAAGGGTTTCCCTGGTGGCGCAGTGGTTAAGAACCCGCCTGCCAATGCAGGGGACACGGGTTCGAGCCCTGGTCTGGAAAGATCCCACATGTCGTGGAGCAACTAAGCCCGTGCACCACAACTACTGAGACTGCGCTCTAGAGCCCACCAGCCACAACTACTGAAGCCCGCATGCCTAGAGCCCGTGCTCCGCAACAAGAGAAGCCACCGCAATGAGAAGCCCGTGCACCGCAATGAAGGGTAGCCCCCGCTCGCCGCAACTAGAGAAAGCCCGCGCACAGCAACGAAGACCCAATGCAGCCAAAAATAAATAAATAAATAAACAAATAAATAAATTTAAAAAAGCTGATAAAACCCATGGACTCTCCCTCCAGATAAATGCACACATGTACATATATGTACACAGTCCTATAGATAATTCAGGGTATGTCTCTGGACCCAGATTAAGAACCCCTGAGTTAGGCCCATGACTACTCTCCATGTTCAATTTAGTGATTATTCTTACCTTTATTTGAATGTAGTGTAGCAAATTTAATATTCCCAAACTCAGCTAAACTACATTTACTTTTAGCAAAAAAGATAAACATTTATAAACATTTGAGAAATATAGCCAATAGAGTTAGATAGTTCTAATTTTGGGGGGAGGAAATTGGTGAAACATCTCTGGGAAGAGAGAGGCTAAATGCCAGAGGAAGGGCATGCAGTTCTGAACCAACTGCAAGGTTACTATTGGGATTTGGACTTGGATAGCTGCATACAGAAGGAACAGGGTATCCATTATGACCTGCTATGCTTTGGTAAGGTACATTATGGTAACTGGCCTCCAATATGACAGGAGGTCCTTACCTCCTGATAGTCATGCTCATACTACTCTCCTCCTACAATGACTCAGGGCTGGCCTTTGTGACCAAATAGCGCACCATGTAGGTGACAATGTAAGATTTCAGAAACTAAATCATGAAAGGCATTGCTGCTTCAGCCTTGGTCTCTAGGATTCCCTCATTCTGGGGGAATCCAGTTGTCTGGTTGTAAGGACATTCAAAAGCAGTCCTGTGGAGGGACCCACATGGGGAGGAACAGAGACTTCACACCAACAACCAGCCCAACTTGCCAGCCTTAGGAGTAAGCCATCTTGGAAGTAGATCCTCCAGTTCCAATCAAGCCGTCCAATAACCAAATGCCAGCTGAAATCCTGACTGCAATTTCATGAGACACTCAAAACCAGAACCAACAGCAAAGACGCTCCCAAAATTCTGACCCAGTTTTAGGGGCAATTTGTTTTGCAGCAATAAGTAACTAATACATACATTTAGGTCAACATTCTTTAGAGGGTGAAAAATATAAGGGATTTCCCCTTCCCCCCTTCCTCTGGTCACCTAAAGGAAGTCAGTGAGAGCTATTTGCTACAATTTTCTCCAAGTGTTATGATAAATAAGTCAGTGGATTAACTCATCAGAGAAATTAGACTTCTGTTTTACCCAAATGGTTGCTCTAAGAACTGACTAGACATATAGTTTCTGAAAAGCAGGAAATCCAACTGCTAAACTACCTTATGAAGATTTATATTAATACAGAAATAGAAATATAGATGTGTCCTTATGAAGACTATTCTAGGGAAACCATGTGTTGAAATGCTCATTATGGTCACCATAATTGAGGAGGGCTATGCAAACTAGTGTGTTCAAAGGTGAGTCAATGTTTTGAGTGATCTGGAAACTATTCTTAAGGATGGTTGAAGAATCTGGGGATGTTTAGTTTGGATAAGATGTAGACAGGGGGCTTCCCTGGTGGCACAGTGGTTGAGAGTCCGCCTGCCGATGTAGGGGACACGGGTTCGTGCCGCGGTCCGGGAAGATCCCACATGCCGCGGAGTGGCTAGGCCTGCGAGCCATGGCCACTGAGCCTGCGCGTCCGGAGCCTGTGCTCCGCAACGGGAGAGGCCACAACAGTGAGAGGCCCATGTACCGCAAAAAGGGAGGATCCCACATGCCGCAGAGCGACTGGGCCCGTGGGCCATGGCTGCTGAGCCTGCACATCTGCAGCCTGTGCTCCACAACAGGAGAGGCCACACCAGGGGAGGGCCCATGTACCCCAAAAAAAAAAAAAAAAAAAAAAAAAGATGTAGACAGCATTTAACCATTTGAAGGGCAGACGTAAGTAAACATTTTGAATTAATAAAGAGGAGAAAAGTGGCCTAATGACAAATTATAGCAATGCAGATTTTAATTCACTTATAATAACCATGGCTGTTTAACAATAGGTCATGCTGTAGTGAAAACTATGGTGCTCCCTTTCCCTGGAAGGGTTTAAGCCAAAGTTGGCTGATTGCCTTTCAGAGACGTAGTAGGAGTGATTCCTGCAGTACTTGGAAAGCTGATCTAGATGACCTCTAAGATGTTGTTCCTGAAAGCCTTTTCTTCCTGAATGTGTCTTGTTATGCATGAATATCTTTAAGACAGTTCAATGTAGTGGAAAGAGTGTGTATTACAGAGGAATCAGAATTCTATTTGGAAGTTACTAGCTGTGTGACTTGGGGCAAAACATTTAGCCTTTCTGAGCTTCACTGACCTCACTACCTCTCAGGGCTGTTCTGAAAATTCATTAAATGACACATCACTTAAATCATCCACTTGGCATTCAATGCATGTGTGGTTTTCTTCCTTCCATTTTCTACAATATGGTTTATAATCAAACATCTGGGACCAATTAAGATTTTGAAAGTGCAGTGTTGAAATGAGCTAATTTTCCTAGGCTTGAAGTGTAGGATTTCACTTGTTTTTAAACAATAAATTTGATTAGATGCTTTGTGGCACAGCATCTTAAAAAAAAAAAAAAAAGACAAGTTTGGTGTAAATAGAAATAGAAGGAATCAGACGCCAGATGGCTATCATCATCTCTGAAATTTGCAACTGCAACATCATCACTTGACTAAAGTCTTTCTTCCCAAGAGAGTTACCGTAAAAACAAAAACAAAAAACCAAAACACTGAAAACTATATTATTCAACATCATAAAGTATTTTACCTTGCTGGAAGGTATTCCAAATTTTAGTAAGAAAAGCTCAGTAATAAGCACTTTATTTTCTTTAAAATTTTAAAAGAAACTGGAATCTCACAGAAGGAGTCGATATAAGCTTTTCTATCTGTCCTCCTTCCCAATTAAAAGAATTAGAAGTAAATATCCCACAAATACTGGAAATCACTTTTATTATTTACAAATAATTTTCTTTAAGTGTTTTACTTTGTCAACAAAGAAAGTTACTCCATGGGCAGAAATCACCCTGAATTACTGAACTAGCTACTAAAATTATGTGTATTGAATAGCTAATATTGTTAAAGTAGATTTGGCATTAACAATCACAAATCTTTTATTACCTATTAGCATCCTACCCTTAAGCATTCTCATTAGAGGCTGTCTTTAAGCAGCAAATGGTAACTGAGATGTGTAGTTGTTCTTTCACATTTCCCCTTCTTATGTGCAACATGGACGAAGGACAAACAGCTACAGCAGCCTCTAAGTAACTGCTATCTTGCATCCCCTCCATGCTGTTTTTCCTACTCCAAATTCCAAGTTAAACACTATCAATAGTCTAGGGACTACCCTTTCATACATTTTTCTATACACACATACACGTAATTTAACAAAAATGGGATCATATTTACATACTGTTTTTATTGTGGGCAAGTTCAACAGCATCAAAAGCATTTTTAGGTTGTTAATTCAGGTGGCTGTAAAGCAAAAAAAAAATCATTTCTGTCAGATACTCTATCATCTTTATACTATTTCAAATTCTTGAATGTTCATTACATTTTAAAATGATTTTGTCCATGTTTGTGAACCTTTGATGAACTCCACTTTAAATAGTGTCTATCACAGTGAAATGAACATTCTGTCAATATTAATATTTATTTATATCTCATTAATAATGTACATTTCAGAGTGCCAAGGGGGATGACCACATTACTCTAAGGGGTTCCTGGGAGTGTGAGTCACAGGCATAAGTGACAGGAGCCGCAGGCTTGGGTGGTGGTGCTTGTGGCAGTTGCGGTTGGGGAGACTTCCTGCCTTAAACAGGAATTGGACATAAAAGAATTCTTAGAGCAGACAGCTTGGGACTTATACGGTGGCACACTTATGCCATAAAGGATTCAGCCTCTTTCAATTGTTCTGTTCTGCCATCCTTGTAATATAGGCCTTTTTTCTCCTGTTTGTTGCTTCAGGACTGAGCTGTGGCTGCCCCACCGCCGGCATCACATTCCTCCAGGAAGAAAGACAGGTGTAGGGCAAGGATGAGCTCTGGTCTGCAGAACATGTTCATCTGAAAGCTCCCCTGGAAGCCCCAGTAGCAACTTCACCTTTCATCTTATGGGATACAGCTGTGTCGAATGGCTGCTGCTAGATGTAAGGGAGCTAGAAAAAGTACTTGTAGCTAGAATTAAGTTAAGGTTCTATTAAGATAACTAGATACTAGGTAGAAAAAGGGTCTGCTACAGGAAATCCAAGTCATAGTAAACTGTTCTCATTCCATGACAAGAAATAAAGGAAACTTCACTCTTATTTTAGAAGAGCATTGAGAGGGTATGGCTAAGATATGGTAGGTGTCCTATCACAAAGAAAGAGGTGAAGGAGGAGAGGGTGTAAGGGATCCTGGGGCACTAGCTGTTGAGAAGAAGAATTTCCTCTTGGTCTCTAACTTTCACTAACTCCTTTGCAGCTGAGAGGGGAAGAGACCAGGTCCCCAAAGCCCCCTACATTATCTGCTTGTATTCACCTATAAGTGGAAGCCTGGACCTGTGCAAATGCACATCTCAACTTACTGCACTGACTCCTAAACCTGTGCAGAAAATGGAGAGTAAGTCGGCTTTGGGTAATAGCCTGAAACTTCACGTTCCCACGTGTAAACCATAAACCAGAAAAATAACACTGCCAACCGTCTTCATCTCCCACTGTGCTGAACACACAGCAGGTGCTCAGTAAACAAACACTTGCCAACTTTTGAGAAGATGGAGAGGAAATACATGGAAATTAATATTTAGATGAGAGACTGATATACGCCAGAACTGTACCAGATGGCTTACCTACATAGCTCATTTAATCAACAGCACACAGTCAGGTAGCCATTACCGTCCCCATTTAGAGAAGTAAACTGAGGCTTAGGAAGGTTAGCCAGGGTCACACGGAAAGTAGAGGTAGACTTCAGGTTTAACTGAAAGCCTTCTCTTTATGCAATGTACCCAGTCTCTCCTTTCCCAAAGCTCCAGGTACCGTGCTTTGCAGACAGTCGACACAAGAAATTATGGGCAGAAGTCTGATTGAGCATCGGGAAGGACACTAACTTTTGTAGAGACAGTTCTAAGGATGAGGAACACTTCCCAAGTCTTCCGGGCGTGGTCAAAACAGAATGTGCAGGGCTTCCCTGGTGGCGCAGTGGTTGAGAGTCCGCCTGCCGATGTAGAGGACACGGGTTCGTGCCCCGGTCCGGGAAGATCCCACATGCCGCGGAGCGGGTGGGCCCGTGAGCCATGGCCGCTGAGCCTGCGCGTCCGGAGCCTGTGCTCCGCAACGGGAGAGGCCACAACAGTGAGAGGCCCGCGTACCGCAAAAAAAACAAAACAAAAACAGAATGTGCTAACGCCAGCGAAGCTAGTGGAGGCCCGAGTGCCGCTGGGGAGGCAAGGCAGAGTGAATGGCCTGGCCGGGCGGGCTCGACACGCCCGAGGGGCTTCGAGGCGACACAGAACTCAACACGGGCCGCCCTGGGCCGCCCGGGGCGGTAGGCGGCGGGACCTGGAGGGCGGCGCGCTGGGGCGAGCCGCCCCTGACGCACTTCCGCCCTGCGTTTTCCGGCTTAAAGGGGACGGGGACCTTCACAACAACAAAACAGGCGCGCTCGCGGCCGGCGCCCTTATTCTAGTCCCCGCCCTCCTGCCACCTGTCGCCGCCTCGGCCGCGCCCGGCCTTGAGCTCCAGCTGCCCTGCCGGAGGGGTCAGGCAGAGAGCCCTTCGGCCAACTTCTCCCGCTGTCGCCGCGCCGCCTCGCGAGATCCAGGGCCGGCCCGTGGGCGCCGCAGAGAAGTAGGAAGGGAGCGGCCGCCGCGGACGACGCTCGGCCGGACTGTGCGATCGGTGGCCGTGCCCGGGGGCGGAGGCCGGCGGTGGCGGGCCCCGCAGCCATCTCTCAGGTAGCCCTACCTGTCGCGCTGGCCGCCCTGAGCGGCCCGTCCCCTTCTCCAGCCCGCGTGGCGGGGCCGTCGCGTCGGGGCCTTGTTGCGTTTCAGCTCAGGGGTCGCGGCGGGGGCGGGGCGGTGGCTCGGGCTGTCGCGCCCTCACGCGTCCCTACCTTCTCACTGCTTTCTCTCTCCCCTTGGCCTCCCTCTGCAGTCCGGAGCCCGGCGGAGCCCGAACCTGGAGGGGAAAACTGCACCCCCGGCCGGGCCCCCAGACCCCGCCGCCGTCTCCGCCGCCTCCGCCACTGTCCATCATCCTCGGTACCGGCAATGGCCTTTGTATCGCCCGATGCACTTGTGACTGACTTGGACAAGGAATATTAGGAACCCATTCGCTTCCGTCCCCATACTAGCCGCGCCGGCAGTAAGCACCTCGGCTCATTTGGGCTTAACTGCTCCTCCTCTTGACTCTGTTCGACCTTGGAGGCACCATGGACCAAAATGGGATGGAGATTCCTGTGACCCTCATCATTAAAGCACCGAATCAGAAATACAGTGACCAGACTATTAGCTGCTTCTTGAACTGGACCGTGGGGAAACTAAAAACGCATCTGTCTAACGTGTACCCTAGCAAACCAGTAAGTGTCTAAAAGCTGGGCGCAGCTGCTCTGGCCAGCAGATTTTCGTGTCATATACTCCCTTACTCCCTGCTTATCCCCACCCCTCTTGAGTCGGATAGGTCTCTTTGACTGCAAAGTATTTTGACCGCGAAGTATTTTGCGTTCCGAGGTTATGCGACTCTCTTGAGTGTCTGAACCATCATTACTATCTTCCTGATGAGGTCCAGTTAATTAGTAAGTGTAATTAGTAAGTGAAATATCAAGGCACATGAGAATTTGCAGGCATACAATAGGAGCGTTTTCCTTGGACTCAAAGTCATCAACCTAAAATGGGAATGACAGGTGCAGCCTTTTTTAAAAAAAGATAAGCACTGCGATCCATATTCAAGCTTTTATTGCTTATTAGACTAAAATTCCTTTTTACTTTCAACATCTGGCCCAGAAATTTGCTCATTGCTGAAGAGCGAATTTTGAAATACGTATGTGACCCCTATGAAAGTTATACTTTACACACTAGTATATATGTTTCAAGAAGCAAAGAGTTATACGTTTTAGATTCACTTTCTTCTGCCCCACCCTCTCTCATTTTTCTCCTGTAGAGGACACAGAAATTTTCTTCATTTAGAAGAGAACAGTCCTTCCACACCCCCACCATTTGGTGCATGCATCATTTTATTCCTTTCATATAGCCATTTGTAAATCAGTGCGGCAGTGTTTTTCATTCTGAATCACATTTGGATATTGCAAAGATAAATAAAATAGTACGGCTCCATCTGTCCCCAAAGTTAGATTTGAAAGTTATCAACACAGTTGATAACTAGGTCTTGGAATAATTTAGAAAAGTATAATGTTGTGTAGTGTGTATGAAAGTTAGGCTTTCGTGTTCTCCATTGTGTAAAAATTTCATTCCTGAATAAGTAGTTTTCAGTGATTACTAAACCTTTTTTTTTAATTAATGAAGAAGATTGGATTTTTAGGGTGGAAAATATTTTTGGCATCTGGCAAATTTAAGCCAGCAAGCAGCAAGGACGTGTTGGAAGGCAACTGTGCTTTCTAGGTTTTACTTAACACTTGTTTTATGCAAATAAGCAAGGAAGGCACTTGATCTATATTAAGGCAACTGTGCTTTCTAGGTTTTACTTAACACTTGTTTTATGCAAATAAGTAAGGAAGGCACTTGATCTATATTAAGATGTTAATGAATTAGGACTGTTTCAGTGTTACAGTATTAAGTTTAGTTAGGCATTTAGGCTTCTAGAATAGCTATAGAAATAGGGTGGTTATTGCAAAAACAGGTGGTTTAGAAAAACAACTCTTAGTTGGCATTACCTATGTTTGTCAGTACTTTTTGATTACAAATATTTTGAGTAGGAGAAATAAAAACGCTGAAGTATTTAAGTACTTGGAACAAAATAGTTGGAACTCTCATTTATTCAAATCTTTTCTTGAAAGGTAAGATTTACACAGGGGTAACAACTTCTTTTTAAAAATTTTTGCTTTACAGAAGATTTCCTATTGCATATGACTCGTTTTACACAGTTTTGAAGTAGAAGATAGCTTTTCAGGATAGGCAGAATTGAAAGCCATAGACTTCCATAGTACTGTTCATAACATAGCCATTCCTAAGTACGTTATTGAGCATATATCTAAGTACTTAGTTAGATGTTCAAGTGTATACTTATGTGAGGATCTTTTACATTTTATGATTAAACCAAAAGGGACTTGGTTTGCACTGTGATAGAACAAGAGTTATCACTTTTCTGAAACTTTTTCTTTTTTAAAAAGTATCTAAGAGAGGAGTGTGAACCCTATTTGTCTTACCTGCTCCTGGGATAAGCCTGTTTTTTGGCAGGAGTTCTGCCATCTTAGCACTTATCTCAGTGGAGTGCTATCAGTGCCCATGTGGATCAGTCAGCTGCTGGAGGACAGATCAGTTGCAAACTTCTCTACACCACGCCCTCCTAAGCCGCTTGCTTCTAGTACACACTGGAGGCACTTTTGGAAGGTATACCAAATAATATGCAGCCTATTAATTACCTAACCTTGTGGCAAACCTTTTTCCTCTTCCAGCAAGTTTTCTCCAAGTGAATTATAATATCTGAAGTTTGTTTCTAGGTTATTGAGGGTGGGGATGGTGTACATGTGTTTCTTTTCTTTTTTTTTTTTTTTAAATAAATTTATTTATTTATTTTTTTAATTTTTGGCTGCATTGGGTCTTCGTTGCTGCGTGCGGGCTTTCTCTAGTTGCGGCGAGTGGGGGCTACTCTTTGTTGCGGTGCGCGGTCTTCTCATTGCGGTGCCTACTCTTGTTGCGGAGCACCGGCTCTAGGCACACAGGCTTCAGTAGTTGTGGCTCGTGGGCTCTAGAGTGCGGGCTCAGTAGTTGTGGCGCACGGGCTTTGTTGCTCCGTGGCATGTGGGATCTTCCCAGGCTAGGGATCAAACCCATGTCCCCTGCATTGGCAGACGGGTTCTTAACCACTGCACCACCAGGGAAGCACACATGTGTTTATTTTCATAGAACTTCACTGAAAACTTTGTAAGGTTATTGACACACTCACATTCTAACTTTTTTATCACTTAGAACTAATTTGAAGTATCACAGTTGTTTAACAGACCGTTTACTGATACTCCAAAGGCATAGGTAGTCCTCAGCATAGGAATAGGAGTCCTTAAAGTTTACTTGTAAAGTTGTTATTTAGAACAGAGAAATTTAACAATATAAGCAATATTATATTGTTGATTTAATATAAAGGAAGCTTAGATTCTTATGACCACACACAATGACTACTTAACATTGATTCTGTTTTTAAGTGTCTCAAGTGCTGTTTGGTGTTTAACAGATCATTTCTTATGCCTGATTCCTTGCGCATAAGAAAGGTGGAGGTGGGTGGACTTGGAAGCAGAGAAGGGTTTAGTGCCTGGTAGAAGCAAGTGTTCCCCAGTGTGAAGTAGAACAGTTCGTAGACACTGCTCTTATTGGATCTGATGGGTCAGGGGAGGTAGAGGGCCTTGGTCCCTGTGGACAGTGGCTTCTAGGAAAATAAATGAGAGCTGCTGGAGGGAGAAGAATGGAGATTTGAAGTTGTTCTTTTAGGATCTCTACAAGGATAGGTCACATGCCTACATGCTGTTAACGGAATTCTGGCTAAACTCTGCAACAGTGTGTAAAATCTTAAGATTTTAGCTTTATGGTCAGAAATTGACTTCATTTAATCACAGATAATCTCCATTCGCATGGATATTTTAAATTCAACCTCCCCTCCCCTCAATAAACCCACAACAAATATACTCCTCCTTCCAAAGCACACTTTCTTGGGCTTCATTTATTTATTTAAATAGGAATTTATTGACCTGGCATTTGAAGGTCTATGTATATACTAAGCAAAAAGGTGGTAAGAGTCCTTTGCTCTTAAGAAGCTCAGGTCTAGTGGGGGATACAGACATATAAGTAAATAACTACAATATTATGTGCTAGTGTTATATAAGAGGGATGTACTGAGTGCTGTAGGAGCACTGGAAGGGAATGGTCCACTCTGGAGTGAGGGTAAGGGAATGTGTAGCTGTTTTAAGAAAAGATTCACAGGGACATTTTTCTTAAAGAATTGATAAGTTTTAATCAGTTAAGATCATAGTTTCTTTTTCTTTTTTTTAACTGTTCTTTCAGAGCTATTGTTGCACTGATGGTTCTAAATGCTTTATATTATTATAGTACTTAGTTGTATAGTACTATGTTAAAGGATTATAGCTCTATAATGGGCTAAAAGGAGAAAGTGTTTTCTAGTTAGGAAGCAAGGCAGTTGCCACATTTATACAGAAGTTTACAAAGTCATTATTAAAAACCTCAGGTGTGAAACTGAGCTCTGGTGGAGTTTTGTTTAACTTTGAATAGTATTGATAATTGGTTTGGTACTTGGTTTAAGAACTGGGGAGTACACCAGTTCATGTTGATAGTGTATATAATTGTGAATCATATTCTAATATGATATTTGTCATCACTTCATGACTTCAGGTTTTCAGTTCCTAAAATTGGCCTGTAGTGTGAAATAATTATTCTGAAATTTAGGTAATTACTGCTAGTGGGTGAAGGTAAACTATCAAGAGGGCCACTTTTACTTGAGTAGTTTCAGACTTTGGTCTAGTTTAGACTTATTTATAGGTATGTAAAAATCAAAATGGTTGAACTTAACATTATCCAGTAGAATGGACTATCCTAGAGAAAACTTTAAAAATAAGAAATACAATAAAAAATAAGAACCTCTAAATCCAGTTAGGCACCTTTTTCATTATCTTGTTTCTTACTATTTGTTCTTATACACAAACAATAACTACGATGGACCTGACTCACCCTGAATTCAATTTTGAAGGCAAACCTTTCTGGGGCTTGTATCCTTTTGCTTCCCATTTTTGTCTTGAGGTCAAAATGCCTGTTGAACATGTCCCTCAGTTCTGGATAGACCTCCTCTCTCTTGGCAACTTTTCAAATTGTGCCTTTGCTCTGAGATTTGTTAGAATTAAAGAAATAGGAATAGAACCAGTTCTGAGATTCTATTCTGAGAATATAACATTCTATAACCAAATTGCCTACAGTTCAGATGGAAGTCTTTCATTGTCAGTGGAAGTAGCTTTTATAATATAATTTGAGGTTTATATCTGTCTTATTTTTGTAATTCTCTATTACCTTACTTAGGAAGGTCATTTTTTTAAAAATTGTAAAATGTTGGCTATATTCCCTGTGTTGTGTAATATACCCCTTATAACTTATTTTATACCTAATAGTTTGTACCTCTTAATCTTCTACCTGTTTATTACCCCTCCCCCCTTCTGTCTCTTCACTAGTAACCACTAGTTTGTTTTCTATATCTGTGAGTCTGCTTCTTTTTTGTTATATTCACTAGTTTGTTTTATTTTTTAGATTCCACATATAAGTGATATCATACAGTATTTATCTCTGTCTGACTTGCTTCACTTAGCATAAGTAAGCAGGTCATTTTTAAAATTTGCTTGCTTAACCATCTCAGAACTGTTGATATAAAGGGGCTATAATCCACACACACAAATAATTTTTGTTTTATAAGACTTTTGTCAAAGGTTGATGGAAAGTTAAAAGTTTTGAATGAGTGCTGACTGAAATTTGTTTTGTTTAACTCCTTGCCTTTTTCTAATGTCTTCTTTGGAAAATAACAGTACTGTGAAGGTAATGTTTTGTTTAATCATGCATCAGTGCTTTTAAAAATAGGATTTTTCTAGAACTTTAAGTTTCTCTCCTTTACATAATAATTTTTTTTTTGGCTGCGCTGCACTGCTTATGGGAACTTAGTTCCCCCACCAGGGATTGAACTCGGGTCCTCAACAGTGAGAGCATGCAGTCCTAACCACTGGACCACCAGGGAATTCCCACACATAATAAATATTGATTTGATGGACTTAAATGCTTTTTTTAAAATGATTTTTTAAAAAAATTATTTATTTATTTTCGGCTGTGTTGGGTCTTTGTTGCTGCGCGTGGGCTTTCTCTAGTTGCGGCGAGCGGGGGCTACTCTTCATTGCGGTGCGCGGGCTTCTCATTGCAGTGGCTTCTCTAGTTGCGGAGCATGGGCTTTAGGCACGGGGGCTTCAGTAGTTGTGGCTTGCGGGCTCTAGAGCGCAGGCTCAGTAGTTGTGGCTCGCGGGCTCTAGAGCGCAGGCTCAGTAGTTGTGGCGCATGGACTTAGTTGCTCCGCGACAAGTGGGATCTTCCTGGACCAGGACTCGAACCCGTGTTCCCTGCATTGGCAGGAGGATTCTCAACCACTCTGCCACCAGGGAAGCCCCTAAATGCTTTTATTTAACTGTCATATTTGGTGCTGTGATTTTAAACTGCCGTTTACTAAGAGGTTGCTATGTATACCAGGCATTCTGGTAAGCACTTTATATGTTTATCATACTTATTCTTCATAGACAGCTTACGCTGTGAGTTCTGTTATCAGCTCTGTTTTATAGATGAGGAAACTGAGGCTTGGTGATTTTTTTGCCCAAGGTCATAGAACTTTAAGTAGTAGAATCGGAATTTGTACCCAGGTTGGTCTGACTTGGCAAGCCTCAGGTCTTAACCATATGATGGTTATATATAATAAGATGAAGAAAGGCATTTAGAGATTTGGCCAGCTCAGTTACATACTTGCAAATTAAAAAGAAGTAAGTGGACTGTAAAAAGGCGTGTGTGTTTAGATGGTTTGTCATCTAAAGGCTACAGATGAATGGGTAACACAGTTTTAATACCGTTCTAATGCATGTCAGCTTAGTGTGTGGTTATTTTTGTTTATTTTGATAAATTATAGGGAAGGTATGGGAACATAATATCTTAAGACTTCCAAGTACATTGCTTTGCCCTATCTTTTCACATTTCCTGCTTGTTTGTATGAACCATAGCAGTCATGTATTTTGGCATCTCTGTTGTATGTATACCTGATTTGGCCCGTCAGTAGAAACAGCTAAGCAGGGAATGTCCCTTTGGAGTTCCAGAGGAAATTGTTGTGTAAGCTCTGTAAGCTGGTTTTGTTTACTGTTGTTGCAAGGGGATAAGAGGTAGAGGCAGTTTGAGTAAGCTCTGCTTCCATTTACAGTGTTTCTGAATTTCCCAAGGCTTTAGATTGGGTGAATTTAGTGGGAATGGGAGGGAGATATGTTCAGTACAAATTCACTGGATTCATTTCCCACAGAAACGATATTTTGTGCAGAGAACCAGCTCTTTAAAGCTGTTTGACTTACGGCTGAACTGTATATAAGAACTGAAATGTTAATAATTACCACTTTCAAAGAAATTGGGCTGTAGTTCTTTGCACTAATAGCAGTTAACCATTGCTTTTACTGAGCTGTTTGATTATGTTTAAGTTGGATACACTATGGACATGATTTTTTTAAGCCATTCATAATTATGAAAGACCCATTTAGTCCTTCACGTAAAAAATCTAATCTTTTGATACCAACTAGGTGACTTTCCAGAAATATAAAAGTGTTGTTCGCCTTGTAAACTCATCTGGTAGACTCTTGTGAATATTTTAAGTGCATTAGGGATACATGGTATTTTATTTGTTTTTGCTATCTAGTTAAATAAACATTAAAAAGTCAGACACTTTAGATAAAATATATGTAAACCTTTTAGAAAGAAAACATCTTTCCCCAGTTTAGGATTTATTTTTGCATATTATACTAGCAGGTGAGCTTTCCTCACCTTGGTTTTTAGCAACCTCTGTTAAGTGGGTAGTAGAGTTTTTGGGCCAGCTGGTTAAGCAGCTGTTTATTTGGAGTGGTATAGTTTTGTCTCTGGGCTACTCAGAGTGCCAACAGGATGTTTCCAACTTGGTAATTTAGCTGCCTCTGCTCTACCATATATCACCAGGCTTCGTCTAGGGTGGAGCAGGGGACATGGTAAAGTACTGTACCTATTAAGATTTGCTGACTATTGGATGTAGGATGTGAGCAACAGGAAGAATGGTGGTGTTGTTAACAGAGGTAGTCAAGTATATTTATATGTTAATCTGTGTAGCCAGTATCTTAACAGAAGAAAATTTTCATTGACAATTTAATTAGTACTTCATTTTAGATTTTCTAATCCTGAGTCTTCTGAATTCTTACATTTAAAGGATACCATGTAACATTTTTTATTGAGAGAAAAATGAACTTTTATTGTGTTAAGCTACTGAGGTCTTGAGGTTTGTTATAGCAGCTAGCATTACTTACCCTAACTAATACAGAAATGGATTTTTCATCAAGGTAAAAAATACTGTTAGTAGGTCTGGATAAATAAAATTGTGTCACTTTTACAAGTTAAACTGAATTTGAATTTAGATCTCAAAATCTGTTATTTTCCTAATACTGTAGATTATAATCCAAACCAATTGAAAATTCAGTTGATTATTGTGTGGTTTGCTATCATGTCTAACCACTGGTTTTCCAGATGTTTAAATTAAATTCACTGATATTTAAACTGAATTTTTTCACTAATTTTTTTAGTAGAAAAAATTTCAAATCTTCTCACTTAATTTATGCACATGAAAACTTTTTCTCTGTTTTCACCCAAAGTAAAATTAAAGAATTCCTTTTCCTTTTACTTCTGATTATCTGAAGGTGTTTGAATATTCAATTTAAAGCAACAATTTAAAAAATTAAGATATAATTCACATACTATAAAGTTTGCCCTTTAATGTGTACAACTCAGTTTGTTTTTAGTAGTTCACAAATTTGTACAATCATCGCCACTGTCTAATTCCAGAACATTTTTATCACCCCATACTCATTAGCAGTCACTCCCCATTCTCTGTCCCCCAGTCCTTGGTAACCAGTAATCTACTTTTTGTCTATATGTATTCACCTATTCTGAAAATTTCACATAAATATAACTGTAATATATATGGCCTTTTATGTCTGGCTTCTTTCACTTAGCATAATGTTTACAAGGTTCATTCATGTTATAACATATATCAGTTCTTCGTTACTTTTTATGGCCAAATAATATTCCATTATATGTAAATGTCACATTTTGTTTATCCAGTCATCAAAGCATTTGAGTTGTTTTGACTTTTTGGCTATTATGAATAATGCTGCTGTGCACATTCCTTTACAGGTTTTTGTGTGGACGTGTTGTTTTCAGTTCTCTTTGGTATATACCTAGGAATGGAATTGGATGTATACTGAGTCATATGGTGGCTTTCTGAGGAACTGCCAAGCTTTTCCAGAGGCTGTTCCATTTTACATTCCCACCAGCAATGTATGAGGGTTCTACTTTCTTCATATCCTCATCCACACTTGTTTTTGCTTCATGTATTTTTGGGGAGTACCATGTAATTTTGTTATATTCTGCTTTTTTGAAAATTGATGTTTCCTTGCTGTGAAAAGATATGTTTACTTGAAGTTGACTATTAATTTAGAGTAAAGTTAATACTAAGATACTAACACATGATTGCTCCTTCAATAGTATAATAATATGCTAATATCAGTGCTATTTGCAGAAATGAACCAAATGAATTTAGCACCAGCAAGTGTTTTAAACTAGTATTGTGATTCATAGACTAAATACTTCATTTCCATTCTTAATGATTACATGTAAAATAACTGATATAATGAACTTCAAATAAGTTGTGTCTTCCAAATCTGTATAAGCCCTTTGGACTCCTAACACTTCATTTAATAAATCGGCATTTAGCATCTACTCTGCAGGACACAGTGCTAGGCTCTGGGAGTAAAGGGATGAGCTAGACAAACATGGACCCTCGTTTATTCTTGGCACTCATATTCCACTTAGGGAAATAAACGTGCAGATAATTACAGATTATGGCTTGTGTTATGAAGGAAACAAACCGGGCGTCTGAAAGGAAATCCTCTACTTTAAATTTGTAAATCAGATAAGACCTCTCTGAGGAGGTCACTTTAAAGCTAAGACCCAAAAGATGATTAGGAGCTAGATCTGCGAGAGCTGGGAGAGACTGTTGCAGGTAGGATGTCTAAGTTGGGGAGGAGCTTGGTATATTTGGGGATCTAAGTGAATGCCAGTTTGGCTAGTGAGTGAGTGAGGAAAGATTATGATCAGAGGAGGTTAGAAAGAGACAGAAACCAGGTCTGCTGGGACCATCTGGTTATGGTGTGGAATTAGAATTCAATCCAGAGTGTTAGGAATCCATTAGAGAGTCACAGGAGTGATTCACATTTTTAAAAGATCACTCTATTTACTGACTGTAGAACACAGTGTGAAGACCAGTTAAGAACCTATTACAGAAGTTCAGGCAAGAGGTGATGGTTTTAGGTTAGGGTAATGGCAATAGAGATGGAAAGAAGTGGACTGAGAGGGACTTTTGGAGATAGAGTCCATAAGATTTGCTGATGGTTAGATATGTTAGACAAGGTGCGAGAAAAATTGAGGATAATGCCCAGATTTTTGGCTTAAACATCTGGTGGCAATTTGTTATGGAATAGGGAACAAGCAAGAGGAAAGATCTGGGGAACCGGGAATTGAGAACTACTGTAGATGTTTTGATTTTGAGTTGCCTATTAAGATATCTGAAGATGGAGATTCCCCGGTGGTCCAGTGGTTAAGACTACATGCTTTCACTGTAGGGGGCATGGGTTTGATCCCTGGTCCAAGAACCAAGATCCCGTATGCTGCCTGGCGCTGCCAAAAAAAAAAAAGATATTTGAAAGTGTCAGATGTCTAACAAGCAGTTGGATATCTGGATCTGGGTCTGAGAGGGAGAGAGAGGCCTTGGATAGAAAAGCAAATTTGCATCTCAGCTGAAGAAGCTTCCTAAACTTTTAGAATTGGATGGAAAAGTTAGCAAAAGACACTGGAGAGGGACAGTGGCTAAAGATATGAATGAAATGTACAAATGCCTCTTAATGGATTTTCTAAACCTTGATTGCTCTTCCAGAGGTGCAAATGGTGAATGCTGTGGTCTTTTCTTCTTGCAAATCTTTTGCAGGGTGCTGTTGGTCATGCTGTTTCCTCATCCTGCTGAGGGAGTTGCTTAGCCGTTGCCCAGCTTTTCTGTTCAGTGGGTATAGGCTTTAAAACTCTAGGACATGGGGATAAGGGATTATCAGCCTCTGGGCTACTAGTAATGCTATTTCAATCAGCTATATTTTGGGTTAAATAGATTATGTGCTATTAGGTTTAAAGATTTGATGAGTATTTGTATTTCTGAAACTGGGATTCATAGTTTTAGGACTAGGAGCTTTCAAAACCTTTATTTTTAAAAAAAAATTAATTTATTTTTTTATACAGCAGGTTCTTATTAGTCATCCATTTTATAAACATCAGTGTATACATGTCAATCCCAATCTCCCAGTTCATCATACCACCCCCGCCACTTTCCCCCTTGGTGTCTGTACGTTTGTTCTCTACATCTGTGTCTCTGTTTCTGCCCTGCAAACCGGTTCATCTGTACCATTTTTCTATGTTCCACATATATGTGTTAATATACAATATTTATTTTTCTCTTTCTGACTTACTTCAGTCTGTATGACAGTCTCTAGATCCATCCACGTCTCTAAAAATGACCTAATTTCGTTCCTTTTTATGGCTGAGTAATATTCTATTGTATTATGTACCACATCTTCTTTATCCATTCGTCTGTCGATGGGCATTTAGGTTGCTTCCATGACCTGGCTATTGTAAATAGTGCTGCAGTGAACATTGAGGTGCATGTGTCTTTTTGAATTATGGTTTTCTCAGGGTATATGCCCAGTAGTGGGATTGCTGGGTCATATGGTAGTTCTAGTTTTAGTTTTTTAAGAAACCTCCACACTATTCTCCATAGTGGCTGTATCAATTTACATTCCCGCCAACAGTACAAGAGGGTTGTTTCCCTTTTCTCCACACCCTCTCCAGCATTTGTTGTTTGTAGATTTTCTAAGGATGCCCATTCTAACTGGTGTGAGGTGATACCTCATTGTAGTTTTGATTTGCATTTCTCTAATAATTAGTGATGTTGAGCAGCTTTTCATGTGCTTCTTGGCCATCTGTATGTCTTCTTTGGAGAAAAGTCTATTTAGATCTTCTGCCCATTTTTGGATTGGGTTGTTTGTTTTTTTAATACTGAGCTGCATGAGCTGTTTATATATTTTGGAGATTAATCCTTTGTCCGTTGATTCATGGGTTTATCTTTGGGCTTTCTATCTTGTTCCATTGATCTATGTTTCTGTTTTTGTGCCAGTACCATATTGTCTTGATTACTGTAGCTTTGTAGTCAGGGAGTCTGATTCCTCCAGCTCCGTTTTTTTCCCTCAAGACTGCTTTGCCTATTCAGGGTCTTTTGTGTCTCCATACAAATTTTAAGATGATATGTTCTAATTCCATAAAAAATGCCATTGGTAATTTGATAGGGATTGCATTGAATCTGTAGATTGCTTTGGGTAGTATAGTCATTTTCACAATATTGATTCTTCCAATCCAAGAACATGGTATATCTCTCCATCTGTTTGTATCATCTTTAATTTCTTTCATCAGTGTCTTATAGTTTTCTGCATATAGGTCTTTTGTCTCCCTAGGTAGGTTTATTCCTAGATATTTGTTTTTGTTGCAGTGGTAAATGGGAGTGTTTCCTTAATTTCCATTTCAGATTTTTCATCATTAGTGTATAGGAATGCAAGAGATTTCTGTACATTAATTTTGTATCCTGCAACTTTACCAAATTCATTGATCAGTTCCAGTAGTTTTCTGGTGGCATCCTTAGGATTCTCTATGTATAGTATCGTGTTATCTGCAAACAGTGACAGTTTAACTTCTTTTCCAATTTGTATTCCTTTTATTTCTTTTTCTTCTCTGATTGCTGTGGCTAGGACTTCCAAAACTATGTTGAATAAGTGGCGAGAGTGGACATCCTTGTCTTGTTCCTGATCTTAGAGGAAAGGCTTTCAGTTTTTCACCATTGAGAATGATGTTGGCAGTGGGTTGGTCGTATATGGCCTTTATTATGTTGAGGTAGGTTCCCTCTATGCCCACTTTCTGGAGAGTTTTTATCATAATTGGGTGTTGAATTTTGTCAAAAGCTTTTTCTGCATCTATTGAGATGATCATATGGTTTTTATTCTTCAATTTGTTAATA
>NC_041218.1:42905560-42907557 GCF_002837175.3 Physeter macrocephalus
TACCTTTCTAAGAATTTGTCCATTTATTCCAGGTTTTCCATTTTATTGGCATAGAGTTGCTGGTAGTTGTCTCTTATCATGCTTTGTATTTCTGCAGTGTTCGTTGTAACTCTTCCTTTTTCATTTCTAATTTATTGATTTGAGTTCTTCTCCCTCTTTTTCTTGATGAGACTGTCTAAAGGTTTATGAGTTTTGTTTATCTACTCAAAGAACCAGCTTCTAGTTTTATTGATCTTTGCTAATGTTTTTTTGTTTCTATTTCATTTATTTCTGCTCTGATCTCTAGGATTTCTTTCCTTCTACTAACTGTGGGTTTTGTTTGTTCTTTCTCTAGTTCCTTTAGATGTAAGGTTAGATTGTTTATTTGAGATATTTCTTGTTTCTTAAGGTAGGCTTGTATTGCTCTAAACTTCCCTCTTACAACTGCTTTTGCTGCATCCCATAGGTGTTGGATTGTCATTTGTCTCTAGGTATTTTTTGGTTTCCTCTTTGATTTCTTCATTGATTTCTTGGTTGTTTAGTAATTACCGTCTAGCCTCTATGTGTCTGTGTTTTTTACTTTTTTTTCCCCTGTAGTTGATGTCTAATCTCATAGTGTGTGGTCGGTAAAGATGCTTGATATGATTTCAGTTTTCTTAAATTTACCAAGGCTTGATTTGTGACCCAAGGTGTGATCTATCCTGGAGAATGTTCCATGTGCACTTGAGAAGAAAGTGTAATCTGTTGTGTTTTGATGGAATGTCCTATAAATAGCAATTAAATCTGTCTGCTTTGTTGTGTCATTTTAAAGCTTGTGTTTTCTTAGTAATTTTCAGTTTCACTGATCTGTCCATTGGTGTTAAGTGAGGTGTTAAAGTCCCCCGCTATTATTGTGTTACTGTCGATTTCGTCTTTTATAGCAGTTAGCAGTTGCCTTATGTATTGAGGTGCTCCTATGTTGGGTGCATATATATATTTATAATTGTTATATCTTCTTCTTGGATTGATCCTTTGATCATTATGTAGTGTCCTTCCTTGTCTCTTGTAACATTCTTTATTTTAAAGTCTATTTTACCTGATATGTGTATTGCTACTCCAGCTTTCTTTTGATTTCCATTTGCATGGGATATCTTTTTCCATCCCCTCACCTTCAGTCTGTATGTGTCCCTAGGTCCGAAGTGGGTCTCTTGTAGACAGAATATATATGGGTCTTGTTTTTGTATCCATTCAGCAAGCCTGTGTCTTTTGGTTGGAGCATTTAATCCATTCACATTTAAGGTAATTATCGATATGTATGTTCCTGTTACCATTTTTTTAATTGTTATGGGTTTGTTTTTGTAGGTCCTTTTCTTTTGTGTTTCCCACTTAGAGAAGTTCCTTTAGCATTTGTTGTAGAGCTGGTTTGGTGGTGCTGAATTCTCTTAGCTTTTGCTTGTCAGTAAAGCTGTTGATTTCTCTGTTGACTGAATGAGATCCTTGCCGGTAGAGTAATCTTGGTTGCAGGTTCTTCCCTCTCATCACTTTACATATATTGTGCCACTCCCTTCTGGCTTGTAGAGTTTCTGCTGAGAAATCAGCTGTTAACCTTATGGGAGTTCCCTTGTATGTTATTTGTCATTTTTTTCTTGTTGCTTTCAGTAATTTTTCTTTGTCTTTAATCTTTGTCAGTTTGATTACTGTGTGTCTCAGCATGTTTCTCCTTGGGTTTATCCTGCCTGGGACTCTCTGTGCTTCCTGAACTTGGCTGGCTATTTCCATTCCTATGTTAGGGAAGTTTTCGACTATAATCTCTTCAAGTATTTTCTCACGTCCTTTCTCTTTCTCTTCTCCTTCTGGGTCCCCTATAATGTGAATTTTTTTTTTTTTTTTTTTTGCATTTAATGTAGTCCCAGAAGTCTCTTAGGCTTTCTTCATTTCTTTTCATTCTTTTTTCATTCTTTTTTCTTTATTCTGTTCCATGGCAGTGAATTCCCCCATTCTGTCTTCCAGGTCACTTATCCGTTCTTCTGCCTCAGTTA
>NC_041218.1:42907801-42949698 GCF_002837175.3 Physeter macrocephalus
GTATTTTTCATTTCAGTTATTGTATTGTTCATCTCTGTTTGTTTGTTCTTTAATTCTTCTAGGTCTTTGTTAAACATTTCTTGCATCTTCTCAGTCTCTGCCTCCATTCTTTTCCCGAAGTCCTAGATCATCTTCAGTATCATTATTCTGAATTCTTTTTCTGGAAGGTTGCCTATCTCCACTTCATTTAGTTGTTTTTCTGGGGTTTTGTCTTGTTCCTTCATCTGGTACAAAGTCGTCTGCCTTTTCATTTTGTTTATCTTTCTGTGAATGTTGTTTTGCTTCCACAGGCTGCAGAATTGTAGTTCTTCTTGCTTCTGCTGTCTGTCCTCTGGTGTCTGAGGCTATCTAAGAGGCTTATGCAAGCTTCCTGATGGGAGGGACTGGTGGCGGGTAGAGCTGATTGTTGCTCTGGTGAGCAGAGGTCAGTAAAACTTTAATCCGCTTGTCTGCTGATGGGTGGGGCTGGGTTCCCTCCCTGTTGGTTATTTCGCCTGAGGTGGCCCAGCCCTGGAGCCTCCCTGGCTGTTAGGTGGGCTAATGTCTGACTCTGGCAGGGCTCAAGCCAAGGAGTACTTCCCAGAACTTCTGCTGCCCATGTCCTTGTCTTCATGGCGAGCCACACCCACCCCCACCTCTGCAGGAGACCCTCCAACACTAGCAGGTAGGTCTGGTTCTGTCTCCTCTGGGGTCACTGCTCCTTCTCCTGGGTCCCAATGTGCACACTATTTTGTGTGTGCCCTCCAAGAGTGGAGGTCTCTGTTTCCCCCAGTCCTGTTGAAGTCCTGCAATCAAATCCCGCTAGCCTGATTCTCTAGGAATTCCTACCCCTGTTGCCGGACCCCCAGGTTTGGAAGCCTGACATGGAGCTTAGAACCTTCACTCCAGTGAGTGGACTTCTGTGTTTTAAGTGTTCTCCAGTTTGTGAGTCACCCATCCAGCAGTTATGGGGTTTGATTTTATTGTGATTGCGCCCTTCCTACCATCTCATTGTGGCTTCTCCTTTGTCTTTGGATGTGGGGTATCTTTTTTGGTGAGTTCCAGTGTCTTCCTGTCGATGATTGTTCAGCAGTTAGTTGTGATTCTGGTGCTCTTGTAAGAGGGAGTGAGCGCACATCCTTCTACTCTGCCAACTTGAACCAATCTCCAAAATCTTTAATTTTGGGTTTTTATCTTGATGTAAAAATTATCATTATAGATAACAGGATGATTACTTTGTAGTTGACTCTCATGAGATTTAGTACCTGCATTTTAAACTACGTGATCATACTAAATATGTTTAATTTGTGTGGTTAAGTTTTTCAAGCATGGGCTTTTGGAATCTGTGAGGTTGCTGACTGATGGTGATCTGTATTGTTTCTGTGAAAAAAAAATTGTTTTAAACTTATCTACTAAATAATTACGGGAGTAAACTGTCTAAGTTGGTTGCCATTGTACTTAATTTATGTACGTATATATATTTGTCAGTAGTCCAAAATAATGAGTGTTGTAGCATATTTTTATGCCCCATGTTGTTTAAAAGTGATACTTGTGATAAAGTACATGATTAATTCCATTACCATTACAGTTTAATAGTAAAATGGAGATTACCTATGTAGAAAGCAGGTAATATATATAGATTTCTTACATTTTGAAGCAGTAGTTGGTAAATACTTCTTTCATCTTAGCACCCAATACATCCTTTCACTAAAAATCTGAAGGTAAGTAACTTATATTTTGGACATGGACTTCTTTTTACCAATGTCATATTATTTTTCTCTCTGTGTAGAGAAGCTAAAATTAATTAAAAGCTTTCCTTTTGTTATTTATAAATGTCATTTTAAACTGATTCTTGAAAGCTCATCAAACATGGATTAGGGCTTGCTTTTTTAGTCATTAAAACTGATAGTTATTGCAACTTTAACCAAACCTACTTAGCAGTGTCTTAATCATGTTCTTATACATAATGAAGATAGTCTGCTATTAGTCATACAACTTATCAATACTTTCACATAATCTCTCATTAGATCCTCAGGAAACAGCATGATGTAAGAGAAGCAGGTATTAGAGATTAGTAACACATGCTCATTGAATGTTTACTAGGTGTTCTGCCCTGTTCTTAGAGGTTTGTGTGCATTTTCATTGTTGTGAAAATTCAACCCTGTGAAATAGGTACTATTATTGCCCTCATTTTTCAGTTAAGAAAACTGAGACACAGACTGGTGGTAGTGGGATCATGTACAAGTTTCTCAACATTTCTTCACCTATCTGCCATATTCTTCTCTAAGTCCAACTCCTTCACACGAGATTCTACCCCTTATTAGCTACTCAAGGACATTGCTCTTGAAATTCTCTATTTTTCTCTCCTGCATACTCAGTTTTTCCTTTCTGGATTATTCCTGTTGGCATACAAACATGTTATTTCTCTCTTCTTAAAAAAACAAAAACATGAAACAGTAAAACAAACAAGACCCTCTTTGATTCCATTTCCCTTCTAGCTGTTGCTTTATTTCTTTCCTGTCTTTAGTGCACAACTCCTTACAAATTATGAATATTCACTGTATCTGTACTCCTCTCCTGTTCTCTTGAATCCATTCCAGTTAAGTTTTTACCCTACTGTTCCACCAAGATTGCTTTTATGAAGATCACCAGGGAGCTCCATGTTCCAGGATATGGTGGGGGAATAGAGAAATAAATAGAATAGTATGAAAGAAGGACACTACGATTAATAACAAAGCCTGGAAACACTCAAATATCCATATTGTAAACTTTAGTCTTTCTGTGTAATGGAGCATTATGCATCTGTCAAAAAGAATGGGGAAGACATCTTTATACTGCTAAGGAGTAATCTCCAGGGTACAGTAAGTGAGTAAACAAGGTACAAAGGAGTATCATGTACTATCTTTTATGTGAGAAAAGAAGGGAAATACAAGTGTATTTGTATTCAGGTTTGTTATGTTGTTAAAAAATAATGGAAGGGTAATTCAGAATTATAGAGAAAGAGGGTAGGGACAGAAGCTAAACCTCTTTGTACCTTGTTCTATAATTTTTACTTGGTTTCCATGTGTGTTATATATAATTAAAAAAAATTAAATAGAAAAAAATTCCTAAATGGTAACAAAACAATTTTACAATGTCAGGATGGTGACAAAACTGTAAGAATTATTACAAGTAATTTCGAAACAGTATTTTGACTGCATATCCCTAATGGGATATATCTAAGGACAGAAAAAAGTGACAAGAAATCTTAAACCTCATCCAATATTGTTATTATTATTTGAGATTATACATAGTCGGATAAAGCATATAAGTACTTTTGCTAATGGCATACGTTTGTTAATATAATTAGCAAGAAAGATTTTCAGGGTGATAGAGATACAAATAAAAAACCATATACTGTTTAATTAAAATTAGAAATATGAATATATACTCAGGGTTTAAGTTTCTCTTTCTCAAAAATACATATTTTCTAGCTCTCCTCAATGAAGAATCTTAGAAATAATAGCAAGTAACAATAAGCACTCTTAGACCCCAGATTTTGTCTCTAGATGCGATTTCCCATTAAAAGGAATCAAGGCCCCTGGAACAGTGGCTGATTCCAGGCCTGGGGAAAGAAATGTGGAAGATGAACCTGGTGTGCCTGAAAGCAAGGAAGCTCTTAGAGACTACAGAGGTCATGTCAAAGTGACATAGGATCCAACCTGAAGGGACTCCTACTGGCCAAAGATGGTGCAATTTGAGGATTAACAAAAAAACAACCAGGTGGCAGTACATTGAAAAACATAAAATTCCACAAGCTCATAATGATACTTAAACCAAAACTTTTTGGTCACTTCTGGAGGTTGCTTGGGCACTCATTCTGAAAACTGATAAAGGGAATAAATTGAGCATTTTTGCTGTCTTTCTTGTGTAATCTAGGTAAGCAAATGGTTGATGAGGTAAAGTTCTTTGAGAAGAAGCACAGCTAATACAGAAAGAATTAGAGAATTAGAAAATATTTTCTACCCCTAATGAAATAATGGGTCTAGGCAGTTGGATCTAGGTTGTTAATAAGGTGCATGAATATTTGATGGCAGACTTTATAAGGGATGAATTCGGCTGACAACATTTGAACCCACTGATCAAACTTAACATGACTAAAAGTAGGTCACTCAATCCAGTGTGCTAATAATGATGTGATGCAACAGGAAGTTCTCTTGTCAAACAAAAAAGAACCTGAATTTAATCAACCCTCTAGATCTAACTGCATTACACAGAGAGTACAGGACATGCTGTACAATACCAGGAGGACATAGTCACCCAAATCCAGATTGCAACATGTTTTCTTCAACAAATAGCTAGGGAAAAGTTTTAAAGAAGTGGAAGCTGTTAAAAGATTACAAGAGACATAACAGCCCCATCCCATGTGTGAACCTTGTTTGTATTCTGATTTAGACAAACCATTCCTGAAAAGACATTTTTGAGCAAGTGGGAAAAATTGAGCTGTGCTGGATATCACATTATAAGGCATTAATATTTATTTTGTTGAATGTGGTAATATTGTGGGTAGTTGGAAAAAAAAACTGTTACAGACACATTCTGTTTTTTACAGGCAAAAGGAAATATGTGGTATTTGCTTTAAAACTCTCTTCCTTGCCAAAAACAAAATGGGGGTAGGTGGGTAAATGAAACAGGAATAGCAGAATGTTGATACTTGTTGGAGCTGGATATTTGGGAATTCTTGAAGATGGTAAGGGGGTTCATTTTATTCTTTCCACTTTGTGTATGTTTGAGAAGTTTCATAGTAAAGTAAAAAAAATTTGTAAGGAAAGAACTGGTAATTTTTATACAGAATGATATGACATAGAAGTATCTATTAATGTTTGGACTGGTGAAAGAATGATAGTTTATGATGGCTGTAATATTTATCAAAGAAACTTCTTTAGGTTGCAGCTGAAGTAATAAGTATATTGTGGAAACTTATAAAGCATTACGTAATTCATTTGTCCAGGGATTAAATCAACCATTATCTACTTAGCATTTAACTTATGTTATATAATTTACTGTTTGTGCTCCACTCAATATTTATATGTATCGATTGAAGTTTCAAGACTTGTGATATGCATTTTTAAAAAATCCTTTGTTGTATTTGGTTGTTAATATAAGAATTTTTATATGTGCATTTTAGGAATGGTACACTCAAAAATACTTCCAGGGGAAGCTAAATTATGCCTAAAAGCTAAGTCTCTTGGAAGGACAACTATACCTTCCCTTGATCTTTGGTACCTAAGGACCCCTGAATCACAGATATTACTAAGTATGACTCTACTATGGTTATTTTTAATGTAAGACTTTTTTTTAGTAGCCATGTTGCATATGTAGTCTGTTTGAAGATTGTTATAGTTATTGCTTAGACTTGGCATGTCTACTAATTGTTGATATAGCTAATATTTAACTGTTTTAATAGAATTCAAGGAACATTTGCCTGTTTCTCAGTTATGAAATAGGAGGTCTTATGGGGACTCTACATAAATGCTTTTATTTTAAATACTTAATGCTTGTAGTGTGAGCACTTAGCAGATTTATTTTAAGTACAAAATAAGGCAGAGATAACCAGAACATATTTCCTATTTGGGGTTGCATGTGGAGATGGCACTTGAATCTCCATGCACTTGAGTTGATTTTTCTTTAGTCTTGTGTTTTTGAAAAATGTACGAAGGTATTCATTAGAATGGCAGGAATAATAAAAACAGGAATAGTTACCTAAAGCTGTAACTAAATCCAAATGGCTTTGGAATTAAAACCAATAAATTGTCCTGCATGATGTTAGTAAAGAATAAAATAAATCTTATGTTTACTTTTGATTAAAAATACTGACAATGCAAAATAACACTGGTGACCTTGGAATTTTATTCCATTGTTGACTGTTAATAGAAAGTCAGCCACCTTCTCATTTATAATCTTGAAGGTTTTTAATGACAGTCACACATGGATTGCATTATGGCTGAAAAGACAGACTTCCAATTTACGTTTTTTTCCTCATTTTAAAAATAATTTGGTAATTATCTGTATTTTATTATATCTACAGTAGATATGCTACCATTTGCTGAACTTTTAATGTCTTAAGTGGAATTTGGAAAAACAGAATTCTTTTTTTTTTTTTCTTTCTTGTGGTACGCGGGCCTCTCACTGTTGTGGCCTCTCCCGTTGCGGAGCACAGGCTCCGGACGCACAGGCTCAGCGTCCATGGCTCACGGACCCAGCCACTCCGTGGCATGTGGGATCTTCCTGGACCGGGGCATGAACCCGTGTCCCCTGCATTGGCAGGCGGATTCTCAACCACTGCGCCACCAGGGAAGCCCCAGAATTCTTAAATTATGTCAGTTTTCTGCTTATTTGTGCCTAAAGGGAGTTTTACTTTACCCATTGTAAGGCATCTTATTCCCAACCTTCAATTTGTATAATTAGAAAAAGTTGAATTCTTTTCTTTGTCCCATTTCTTAGTTGACGAAGGATCAGAGGTTGGTGTATTCTGGCAGACTGCTTCCCGATCACCTGCAGCTGAAAGACATTCTCAGAAGAGTAAGCTTTTCTACCACTATTTGATACCAGATACTCAGAGTGCCAGAGGAGATATGTTCTGAAGTTCTATTGATATCCAACCAGTTTAGTTTTTAGTTACTTAAAAATCAACTCTTTTGGGTAGCATAATAGGTGATTCTCATTAGTTTAGGTAACAGTTTTGTATATCCATCTGATAGCTAAATCTGAAATAGGATTATATATTTGTGTTCAGGGATTTGTTATCTTGTGTAAGAAAGCAGTACTGAGTTATCAGTAAACTGTGCAGGAGTAGAGTGCTCAAGTAGTGGTGAAGGATTTTCACTGATAATAGTCTCCTCTCTTAAATACCCTTTTGACCAAACTACGTTTTAATACAAGTTAACTTGGGTTAGGAGTTTAATTTCAGGACAGAAAATAGAATGGAGCCCAATTGGTCCATCAGTTAGCAAACTTTGAATGCTGATACTCAGAGTTAAATATATTTGAATATAGTTTTTTTGACAGATTGAATGCTAGTTATTTTAATGGCAGCTTTTTAGCTCATGTTTATTTGTGGAATTTATACTTTTAGAACTTTTCTATGTTTGAGATTCTTTTTGCTTGTGAGTGTAGCAGAATTGAATATATAGCTGTTAATGTTTTGCTTTAGATCTTTGACTTAACTCAGTGTTTTCTGGATGTCCCTAATCTCTCTATCCTCTCCTGTATGTTTATTGATCACCTGTGGGAAACTTTAAAAAATCTTACACTGGTGTGTTCCTTCTGTTAGATAGTTGACATTTTAGTTTTGCCAGTGTGACTTCTTGCTGTCATTTTCATTTTAATCATGTAGTTTCAGGTTGCCAAAGTGGTTTAATAACCTTTCTGTCTCCCTCGCTCTCTCTTCCTCTCAAAAATAGTGTAATCTGCAGCAGATTCACCCCCCCCTTTCTTTTCTTAATAGACTTTGTTTTTTAGAGTAGTTTTAGGTTCACAGCAAAATTGAGCAGAGGGTATAGAGATTTCCCATATACCTCCTGCCTCCACACATACACAGCTACCCCCACTAACAACATCCACGTCAGAGTGGTATAGTAGTTACAGTTGATGCCTACATTGACCTCATTATCACCCCAAACCCATAGTTTCCATTAGAGTTCACTCTTGGTGGTGTACATTCTGTAGATTTTAACAAATGTAAAATGACATGTGTCCACCATTATAGTATTGTACAGAATATGTCACTACCCCCCAAATCCTCTGTGCTTCACCTCTTCATTCTTTCCGTGTTTTTATCCTTAAAAACCTTTTTGCTATATGCTCTTTGAAATATATATTTATTATTTTACCGAAGTATAGCTAGAGGCTGCACATGCATACATTTAAAAAGGCTTTTGCTGCCAGAAATCATTTCCAACCAGAAGACTTAAAAGAAGAATGGCTCAGGACTTCCCTGGTGGTCCAGTGGTTAAGACTCTGTGCTTCCACTGCAGGGGGCATGGGTTCGATCCCTGGTCTGGGAACTAAGATCCCACAAGCTTTTTTTCTTCTTTTTAAATTTTGGCTGCACCATGCTGCATGTGGGATCTTAGTTCCCCAACCAGGGATTGAACACACGCCCCTGCAGTGGAAGATGGAGTCTTAACCACTGGACTGCTGGAGAAGTCCCTTTTCTTTCTTTTTTAAAATTGCTGAGCCATCCTTTATTCTTCTCTGCCCCCTTTTATTCTCTTTCCTTTCTCCATCTTATTTACTTGCTTTATGCCTAACTATAAATATACTTATGAAATCGCTAAGCTAAAATGCCAATTCTAATCAGTTTTAGAACATTTTCCTTCAGTCGTAGTTGTAGATTTATGGCAACACATTTGGAGTATTTACAGAATATAGTTCAAATATATGCTTTATGTCTGTGCATAAGTGTTATAGATAAAAAGTTTTTGACTTAAAAAATAAAACACTTGCTAAAACTAAGACAAATGAGATTATAGTGAAGTTATTTGAGTTTATCGCTATAAGGTCTCAAATAATGAAAACATTTCACTACTCAAAGTTTGTAGGCCTAAACTTCAGTGTATCACAGTTCTGATACTAACATGCTAGATGTTTTTATATTGAAATAATAGTGCTGACACAACTTTACAGCAGTGTTTGCTTCAAAACGCTTTGGTATACAAAATAATCATTTTTTTCGTATAGCAATTCCTGAGTATTGAGACCATTTTCTAAGCATGGACAAAATATTGAATTCACAAGGGTCCTAATGACAATTTATTACTAATAAAATGGCTGTGGTAGGAAGGAACTTAAGTTCTGAATTAAGTATTTCTGCTTAGCTACTGACATTTTTGAGCTGTGTATTTTTCCAGTACTACTCTTTAAATGTAATCTTCTTGAATTTTAGCAAGATGAGTATCATATGGTTCATCTAGTATGTACTTCTCGGACTCCTCCCAGTTCTCCAAAATCCAGCACCAGTAGAGAAAGTCATGAAGCATTGACATCCAGCAGCAATTCTGTGAGTTGTTTTGGGCAGAGTAAATGTTGAAGTTTTCTGATTATCCTTTTTTGCCTCTAAAAACTAAGTGGAAAACAGAACAATTTGCTCTTGTGGGTTGTGAGACTGTGTTTTGAACAGCTCAAGTTAAGTATTTAAACTTCATTTTTAGAGATCCAATACACAGTGTTATCCCCTGAAGCCTGTTCCCCATGAGTTATAATTTGCTATATGGCAGGTCAGTAATAGATCCAATCTTCAGGGGTTTAATTACTGAAATACTCAAAAAACAGAATTATGATATGGTTATATAATATAAACTCTAGGGCCAGTATTTTAGAAATATTTAAAGTATTTGATATAGTATATTTAATCAAGTAGATTAAATTATTTAAACTTTAAGTTTGCTAAATCTTCTTGGTAGATTGCTTGGTCAAGAACTTTGTTTTTTAAAATGATTGCATTTGAGCCTATATTCCAACTCTGGGAGGAATAATTACTTAACCAACTCAGTTCTTTCAGACTTGAGTATTCATTTCTCCCTTCTTATTTTTCCATCTGCTTAAAACTGTTTAGGAAATTTTAAAAACTAGTTGAACTTTTCAACTTAGATATTGTCTACAAGTTTTAGAGATACCGTCTCAAATCCTTTTATATTAAATTATTTTTGGTTTCCCGTAAAAGCTTTATGTGACACTTTTGGAGGTGAATGAAAAGGAGTGGATGAGTGGAAGCTTTCTTAAAACTTCCTGGGCAGGGAACTTTTGTACTGCTAAGTGTACTTTCCTTCTTGTCAAGAATCTAGCCAAAACTTTAAGGAGGGGATGAATGGCATGGGTGATATAGATACTGCCAGTTAACTGCTTCTTTAAGAAACTAGACCTTCTAGTTGCTGTATTTAATTAGCATAGCCTCAATGGTATTTTCTAGTACCAGCCATGGGAGTTTAGCTTACATTAAATTGAGATATGTTTTGTCAACAAACCTAAGGGTCTTTCTAAGAAGGGACAAAACCCTGGCATTGGCATAGAGTTCTGTATATAGTCTTTGGACACAGTTGTGTTGCTCCTGTTTTTGTTGACAAAGAACCTTCTCACTTTTCTAGTGGTTCCTCGTTCATGATTTCATGTCATTAGTATATATATATTCAGTTTTTTTAAGGTGTGTTATAAAAATCTAAAAAGTATCAAAGGAGAATTAAGTTGAATTCCTCTTAATTTTTTATGGCAGATAAATTTCAGTGGGACTTGAAAATGTCTTAAAAATCTGTTCATGAAAGAGTTATCCAATAAGGCCAGAAATAATTAGTTCTAGAGAAATTAGGCTGTGCTGCCAAATGGCTAGGGCTTTCTTCTGTTAATTTTTTAATGAACACCATATTTTGATGGTCCCTTTAACAAGAAATCATGCCAAAAAAGAACACTTTCCAGGTTATGTGCCTAACAATCAGGCTCCCTAGTAAGGTTTCTGGCGTCTGTGTGGTGTGGAATAACATCTTAAAGCTTTTGTTAGTTTTGCAAAAGACCAGTGTCCTTGGGACCTTTCACATGGCAGGACTAAGGAAGGTAGAGAGGCAAAAAGACATGCTGTAAATAGGAAGGCAGTACAGGTAAATGCAATTTTAATGAACTTGGAAGGATGTTGAAATTATTTTGTACCCATCTTTTTAAAGTGGGTAGTTTATATAAAATGTAATTGTGTTTTAAATTTACATAAAACACTTGACAGACTATTTTCAAGCAGCAGCAAATTGAGGTGGTCTTCAAGAGATTATATTGTTTGAGGTTATTGAATCTGTGAGTTACTGACATCACTGAAGCATGAGAATTTTAAAATCCTGTTTGGTATCTTGTTCATGTTGTAAAAAAACTATTTGTTGGTGGTATCTGTAAACTAATAGAATTTTAGAACTGAAAGAAATCTTGAAAATCTAGTTCAATCTCATTTTTTATAGGAAAGCTGAGACTCAGGGGTTAAGTGAATTTTAAGGTTATGTTCCTTGTTAGTGTCAGAGATAACACCAAATTCTAGCATGTTCCTCAATATTTTAAACGAGTGTACTACTAATAGCATGTTATACAGTAGCTGTTATACAGTAGTAGTTCATAGTAACTGTTTAAGTGACACAGTTATTAGTACCATTTATTAAACACTTCTTATGTGTTAATCATCATGAAAAGAGCTTTGTATGAATTTAATTTTCACAAATTTTGTATGCTTTTTTTTGTATATAATTACTACTCAGCCTTTTATAGTTGAGAAATGGGCTTATGTTTTGTAATTAAGTGATTTTGATTTTCTAAACTCTTCAGTCTCATAAGAATTAAAATATCTACCTATTAAGCTGGGCACAGGAGTCAAATCAGTAAATTTCTAAAATTCACTCTGCAGAGGGATTTCATAAGTACATTTTTAGCAATGTGTCTATAATATTGTGATTGTAATGAATTAAGTCTCCTTGAAAAAATAATTACATTTTTGTTTGTAGAGTTCAGATCTGTCAGGATCATCAACTCCATCATCCAGTCAAGAAACCTTGTCTTTAGCTACCAGTTCGTCCTCAGAAGGATTGAGGCAACGAGCCCTTCCACAAGCACAAACCGACCCAGCACAGAGTCATCAGTTCCCATATGTAATGCAAGGGTGAGTGAAACTGACAGCTGTGGGCCTCTTAAACATCGGTGACTCCAGACTTTCATGGTAGCCCCCTTCAGTAATCAAAGTACATTTGAAATTTATTCATATACCTGATTATATGTTTTGCCAATTAGAGGGTTAGGTGGAGCAGTGTTTTTGTCTTTTTTTTTGGCTGTCCCACACGGTTTGTGGGATTTTAGTTCACTGATCAGGAACTGAACCTCGGGCCCTCTGCAGTGAGAACATGGAGTCCTAACCACTGGACCGCCAGGGAATTCCCAGGAGCAGTGCTTTTTTTTTTTTTTTTTTTTTTAAAGTGAATGGTGTTTTGTTTTTTTAAATTTATTTATTTTATTTTTGGCTGCCCTGGGTCTTTGTTGCTGCACGTGGGCTTTTCTCTAGTTTAGGCAAGCGGGGGCTACTCTTCGTTGCAGTGCACAGGCTTCTCATCACAGTGGCTTCTCTTTTTGCGGAGCACGAGCTCTAGGCGTGCGGGCTCAGTAGTTGTGGCCCACGGGCTCTAGAGCGCAGGCTTAGTAGTTGTGGTGCACGGGCTTAGTTGTTCCGCGGCATGTAGGATCTTCCCGGGCTCGAACCCGTGTCCCCTGCATTCGCAGGCAGATTCTTAACCGCTGCGCCACCAGGGAAGCCCAGGAGCAGTGCTTTTGAAAGCTGGTTGTACATTAGAATTGTCTAGGGCAGTACTTTTCAGTCTTTAATGTTTGTGCTAAATCACCTGGAGATCTTACTAAGATGCCGGTTCTGATTCAGTAGGTCTTATGGGGCCTGAGATTCTGTATTTCCAGCAAGCTCCCCTGTGATGCTGATGCTTCTGATGCTTAGAACATACTTTGAATAACAAGGATCTAGGTAACTAAAATTTTTGTTTTTACTCAGTCTCACTATAGGTCTATGCAAATTAGTCTTCTGGGGAGCAGATGGGTGAGTAAGGGTGTTCTTGGAAGAGTATAGGGCCCAGTAATATGTTTTTAAAAACTTCCACTGGTGTTTATGATTAGCCAGGCTTGGTAACAACTGAGGTAGAATAAAACTGTGATGTATTATGAAGATATGCTAACCATTGCATGTTATCCAGAGTCTTTCTTAGAGGAGTTTACTCAAGAAGCTTGCTATGGCTACCTTATATTTAGCAATTACAGCAGGCCTCTTGGGTTAGGCAGTTCCAGGGGGGAATGCAGTCAACAGCCACAGCGTATCTTTCAGACAGTTCAGAAAGGAGGATCTTGGAGAATACAGTTTAGACCTGGGTTATGTCTGAAACCAGAGTACTTTTGAAGTAAAAGAAACATGAATAATAGGTAGTGATAGTTGTTTTGTGTTGCATATCATGCTGTGGGACTGCAGTGTGTGACAGTGCTCCAGATCCATGATGGTGAGGCTGGAAATAAGGAAATGGCTAGGACCCCTCAGAATGGTAGTAAGTGATATAACCAAGGAGTAGCCACTGACTGTTATGCCAAACAGGATGTAATAACATACAGGTACTTTCTACTTAGAACTTTAAACTTAATTCAATTCTTAATGCAGAAAAACAAAGCGGAGTATATAGCAAAATATTTAAAAGACTCATTTGTCTCATATTCTTGAGTTTTTCTTCTAAAAATAAGTGTTTAGATGAGGCTGATTGTAGACTTTTATGAAGCATCCTATGAAACTATCAATATTTTTGTTTTCAGAAAATGATTATTACAAACCAAAATTTAGTTATTTATAAAAAACTGTTGTCACAGTTTACATTATAGAATAATGGCTTAAAATACTTTCTGTCTTATGACAGTGATTCCTTTCCTGTCTTTTTTGCAGAGTAAGACAGTTCAGTTCCTCTCAATTTACACAGAATGATTTTACTGATATTTTACCAAATACGGTGGTAGTGATAGAAAGTGAGAAAATTATGGATATAATAAACCTGGAAGAATATGTAATGACATGTTAATAATAGTTATCTCTGCACAATAAGATTTTTAACTCTTTCTCATGCTTACAGTGAATATATTTTGTAATAAACAAAACAAAGTGTGTAAAGTTGCACATCTTTAGAATAAGACCATGGTTATCTTGGGAAACGATTAATAATTTCTTTAGGCTGTTGAGAAAATCAACAAACTTTGGAGACAAAGGCATTTAGCTCTTAGACGTATATAAAACAGATTAGAAAAATAGTATTTATTTTGCTAAAAATGAGTATTAAGATGATAAGGAATAAAATCCTTAAAGATTTGAGCTTCACTTAGGGAATCTATTACTAGATGAATAATGTTTTAAATCAGGAGGGCAGTACAGCTTAGTGGATGTACAGATTCAGGAGCCAGCCTGCCTTGGTTTGAATCCTGGCCCTAACCACTGACTAGCTTGGGCAAGTCTCTTCTCTACTTTGTTTCAGTTTGCCCATGATCTGGAGATAACAGTACTTATCATACAGGATTTCTGTGTGGATTAAGAGTTCATGTATGTAAAGTGTTTACTGATGTGTTAGCAATTATTTATAAATTCATTCACATTCATTCAGCAAACAGATTTATAGTCATCTGTGAGTCTGATACACTGAAACATTTGAATGAATGCCAGTGCTAGGTGCTGGAAAATGAATCTATATTTGGAAAGAGCACTTTGTGATTTACAAAACAATTTAAGTGAAAGTTCAGTAAATAGGTTATTCAGTTCAACAATGAACGTGATTTAATTTCATCTTATAGTTGTAATTTTTTACTAATGAAGACTTTACATCTGTCTTTAAGTAAATTTTATTGAACATAGCCTTAGCCTTAAATGTACAAGAGCAGTAATTTAGTGACCTTGAAGAATTCACCAACAAAATATAATCTCTGCACACCTATTTTAGACTTCAGTACAGCTTATGTTTAACTAGTCACATGTGTTTTCCACCATGTAGGTTAGTACTCTCAATCTTTAGTGAACTTGTTAAAATTGCTAAATTCTGATCCCTACTCCCTGAGGTTTTGAATCACTAGGTTTAGGGTAGTGCTTAGGAATCTGCCAACTTAACAGCATTCTGGGAACCTCACTTTTTAAGAAGCTCTAATGCAGGTGATTATTTGCCCATCAAGATCTTGAGGAAACATGAGAAGACCAAACAGTACATGTATATCACCACATTGGCTATCCATTTATAATGTCACATTTATAAATCTTGACTGACTGTTTTGGACTCAGTGTGCTGTGCTGTCATATTTATTTAACTCCAAAAACTGCTGACTGGTTTATGGAATACCCACTGTTTTGTACACTCAATTTTCCCCCCTGAAATAGTAACAACCTTGTTTTATAATTACTAAAACTGAAAACCTACTCATTGTACCCTTCTGTGTTATCTGATTTTTTAATAGTAAAAATTGCTTATAACCCACCACCCAGAAATAACTATTGCTAATAACATTTTTGTAGTTTCCTTCCAAATAATTTTCTAAGTATACTTTTAAAATAGAAATATCATACTATTTTATTTTATAAACCTTTTAGAAAAGCATAATATAGCCTGGACATATTTCCAGATCAAATATAAATCTACAACATTTGAAGTCTGTATTAGCAATAAGTTTAGCCAAGGAGGTGAAAGAGCCATGCACTGAAAACTATAAGACAATGATGAAAGAAATTGAAGACACAAATAAATGGAAAGATATTCCATGCTCATGGATTAGAAGAATTAGTGTTGTTAAAATGTCCATACTACTCAAAGCAATCTGTAGATTCAGTCAATCCCTATCAAATTTCCAAATATTTTTCACAGAAATAAAACAAACAGTCCTAAAGTTTGTGTGGAACCACAAAAGACCTCAAATAGCCAAAGCAATCTTGAGAAAGAAGAGCAAAGCTAAAGGCATCACACTCCCTGATTTCAAACTATACTACAAAGTAACAGTAATTAAAACAATATGGTATTGGCATAAAAACAGACACATAGATCGATGGAACAGAATAGAGAACTCAGAAATAAACCCATACATATATAGTCAATTAATTTATGACAAAGGAGGCAATAATATATAATGAGGAAAAGACAGTCTCTTCAATAAATGGTGTTGGGAAAACTGAACAGCCACATGCAAAAGAATGAATCTAGACTACTATTTTATACCATACTTAAAAATTAACTCAAAATGGGAATTCCTTGGCAGTCCAGTGGTTAGGACTCCGTGCTTTCACTGCCGAGAGCACAGGTTCAATCCCTGGTTGGGGAACTAAGATCCTGCAAGCTGCGGGGCATGGCTTAAAAAAAAAAAAAAGTTACCTCAAAATGAATTTGACTTGAATGTAAGACTTGAGACCATAAAACTCCTAGAAGAAAATAAGCTCCTTGACACTGGACTTGATGATTTTTTAGATTTGACAACAAAAGCAAAAATAAATGGGATTACATCAGACTAAAAAAGCTCCTGCACAGCAAAGGAAATCATCAACAAAATGAAAAGGCAACCTACTGAATGGGAGAAAATATTTGCAAATCATATATCTGATAAGGGGTTAATATCCAAAATATATAAAGAACTCATACAATAGCAAAAACACAAACAATCCAATTAAAAAATGGGCAGAGGATCTGAATAGACTTTTTCCCAAGAAGACATACAGATGGCCAGCAGGTACATGAAAAGATGCTCAACATCACTAATCATCAGGGCAGTGCAAGTCAAAACCACAATGAGATACCACCTCATACCTGTCAGAATGGCTGTTATTAAAAAGACAACAAATAACAAGTGTTGGTCAGGATCATGGAGAAAAGGGTACCCTTGTGCACTGTTGTTGGGAATGTAAATTGGTGCAGCCACTATGGAAGACATTATGGACTTTCCTCAGAAAATTAAAAATAGAACTACCATATGATCCATCAATTTCACTTCAGAGTATTTATCTGAATAAAATGAAAATACTTAATTTGAAGAGATATATGTACCCCCATGTTCACTGCAGCATTATTTACAATAGCCATGATAAGGAAGCAGCCTAAGTGTCCATAGGTAGATTAATGGATAAAGAAATTACGGTACATATTTACACAATGGAATACTATTCAGCCATAAAAAAGAAAAGTTATACCAGTTTACTTTTCCAGTAACAGTTGTTAAAAGAGCCCTATTCACCATACCATTACAGATATGTACTTCCCAGTATGATAAGTTGGGATGTCCTTGTTTTAATCTGAGACCTGATAAAGAGACATTCTTTTTGTTTTGTGAAATGCTTATTTGTTGGCGTGTTGGTATTTTAAAAAGTTCATTTGTGACAGTTCTTTATCTAAAAGGATATTAATAATTAATGCTTATTGAGCACTTAGTTCAGGCTAAGCATTGTATTAAGCACTTAAACATGCTTTATTTCATTGAACTTTTTACCAACTCTTTGGTCTAGGTACTATTCTCTCCCATTTTATGGATGAGGAGAAGGAGGATGAAAGGTTATGTAGCCTGCCTAAGTTCACAGAAGTGGTCAGTAGCAGGACTAAAGTTCAAATCCATATCTGACTTGAAAGTCTGTGTATCATATATCTGATAAGGGGTTAATATCCAAAATATATAAAGAACTCATACAATAGCAAAAACACAAACAATCCAATTAAAAAATGGGCAGAGGATCTGAATAGACTTTTTCCCAAGAAGACATACAGATGGCCAGCAGGTACATGAAAAGATGCTCAACATCACTAATCATCAGGGCAGTGCAAGTCAAAACCACAATGAGATACCACCTCATACCTGTCAGAATGGCTGTTATTAAAAAGACAACAAATAACAAGTGTTGGTCAGGATCATGGAGAAAAGGGTACCCTTGTGCACTGTTGTTGGGAATGTAAATTGGTGCAGCCACTATGGAAGACATTATGGACTTTCCTCAGAAAATTAAAAATAGAACTACCATATGATCCATCAATTTCACTTCAGAGTATTTATCTGAATAAAATGAAAATACTTAATTTGAAGAGATATATGTACCCCCATGTTCACTGCAGCATTATTTACAATAGCCATGATAAGGAAGCAGCCTAAGTGTCCATAGGTAGATTAATGGATAAAGAAATTACGGTACATATTTACACAATGGAATACTATTCAGCCATAAAAAAGAAAAGTTATACCAGTTTACTTTTCCAGTAACAGTTGTTAAAAGAGCCCTATTCACCATACCATTACAGATATGTACTTCCCAGTATGATAAGTTGGGATGTCCTTGTTTTAATCTGAGACCTGATAAAGAGACATTCTTTTTGTTTTGTGAAATGCTTATTTGTTGGCGTGTTGGTATTTTAAAAAGTTCATTTGTGACAGTTCTTTATCTAAAAGGATATTAATAATTAATGCTTATTGAGCACTTAGTTCAGGCTAAGCATTGTATTAAGCACTTAAACATGCTTTATTTCATTGAACTTTTTACCAACTCTTTGGTCTAGGTACTATTCTCTCCCATTTTATGGATGAGGAGAAGGAGGATGAAAGGTTATGTAGCCTGCCTAAGTTCACAGAAGTGGTCAGTAGCAGGACTAAAGTTCAAATCCATATCTGACTTGAAAGTCTGTGTTAACTGTCTTGTTGAAGTGAATATTTTGTCTGTCATTTGTTTCAATATAATTTCCTAGCTTACCATTTGTATTTTGACTTCATTTATAATGGTGGTTCTCTCCCCTCTGCTCTCCCATTTAAAACTTTTCTCTAGTAAGATCTATTGGCCAGATTTTAAGTATTGGTGACTGAATAAGCATATTTGTCTGTATGAGGACCTTGTGGCTTTATTCAGGAAAAGATTACTTTAGAATTTGCTGTAGCTGAGCAATGAAGACAGGAAAATGAATTATGTAGTTGCCCTCAATGGAAGTAGGTCAGATCGGCAAATAAACTGCCATTCACTGATGTGCTGTCATGGTCTTGAAAAAGTTCTGCAGGAGCTTGGAGGAGGGAGTGACTATGTCTGCTTGGAGGAAGGGGGAGGGCTTCATAGTTGGTAACATTTTGGCTGATTTTAAGGGAGGTTCAGCAGAGGAGAACAAAGCAGTGTGGAGAGTCTTGAAAAGGCATATTCTGGAAACGAAGTGGGGATTCCATGCAGGTTTTCTATGAAAGAGTTTGTCCCTGATTGTTGAAGTTTCCAGTTCCTTTCATCTCTTCTTTATAATTCTTAACTTTATTTTGTTTTGTTTTGTTTTTTTTTGCGGTACGCGGGCCTCTCACTGTTGTGGCCTCTCCCTTTGCGGAGCACAGGCTCCAGACGCGCAGGCTCAGTGGCCATGGCTCACGGGCCCAGCCGCTCCGCGGCATATGGGATCTTCCCAGACCAGGGCGCGAACCCGGTTCCCCTGCATCGGCAGGTGGACGCGCAACCACTGCGCCACCAGGGAAGCCCTATAATTCTTAACTTTAAAAAGCATACTAATGAATGTCTATTATAAGGAACCCTTACTTACCTAACATCCAGCTTCAGCAACTATTAATAGACTACGATTCTTCAACCATTCCCCCTTGCTCCTCCTTTTTTTCTTGGGCTGGAGTATTTCTAAAGTAAAATCTAGACATCATATCACTTCATCTGTAAATACTGTGTATCTGTAACAGACGTGACAGATATGGACTAAGAATCACAATACCATTAGAACACTCAACAAAATTAAAAAAATTTTAATATCATTTAATATCCAATTCGTGATCCATTTTCCCTGATTGTCTCAAATGTCTTTTTATGGTTGTTTTGATTGGATCAGTATTGAAAGAGATTGACCTACTGCATTTGGTTGATGTTTCTTAAGGCTCTTCTAAGCTAATCCGTATCCCTACCTTTTTTTACTTTATGCCTTTTCTGTTGTTCTATGTAATTTCCCATAGTAGTCTAGATTCGGCTCACTACATCCTTGTGGCATTATTAATATTTTCCTTTGTTTTCACAGATTGCCTGTAAACTGATAGTTAGATCTAGAGCGTGATTAAATTCAGTTAAAGTTCAACTCATTTTTATTTTTTTTACTTTAGCTTATGTGGAAAATGTGAATTTTATTAACTCACTTTTATAAAACATTTTGACAGATGATTAACAAATAATAATGTAACTAACAAATCTTAGAATCTTAACATCATAGAAGTTTGCTTCTTGTGTAGTAGTGTGATTCTAATGTTTAATCCCATGTAGGTGATTTTTCGCCATCTGGTGATTCAAAGACCCAGGGTTTTTTCACTTTTATGGTTTTTCAAGACTCATAAGGGAATTCCCTGGCAGTCTAGTGGCAGGACTTGGTTATTTCACTGCCAGGACCTGGGTTCTATCCCTGGTCGGGTAACTGAGTTCTCCCACAAGCTGCGCTGCCAAAAAAAAATAAATAAAAAATAAAAGAGGGAGGGATAGATTGGGAGTTTGGGATTGACATGTACACACTACTACATTGAAAATAGATAACCAAGAAGGATCTACTGTATAGCACAGGGAACTCGGCTCAATATTCTGTAATAACCTAAATGGGACAAGAATTTGAGAAAGAGTGGATACTTGTATGGGTATAACAATCACTTTGCTGTACACCTGTAACTAACACATCATTGTTAATCAACTATAATATAAAATTAACATTAGAAAAAAGACTCATAAAATCTTGGAGTTCATCTGTTCATCTGTATGTACTTGGCAAATGGAGAAAGGAGCATAGGGAAACACACCTACTTTATAAATACCTTGGCCTAGAAGTGATATATTCCACTGTCACTCATTACATGAGCAAGAACTAGCCACATAGCTCACTGAATTGCCAGAGGACCTAGGAAATGTAGTCCCTAGCTGGGGAGCCACACTTCCCAGCAGATACTCAAGGAGGAAAACTACAGGAGGAAAGCACAGATTTTGGTGAACACATCATTATATTTCCCTCCCTAGCAATGATAATAACAATATTTTATTAATATTTGCTTACTTTGTACCAGACAGAAACTGAATCTTACTGTGATTTTTAATAGGAAACAGTAAATTGTATTTAAATACAATACTAAAATGGAATGTGCATATAAGTATAGATCAAAGAATAAAAATTTCATTGAAAAAATAGAAAAACATTGAATGTATCATGAAGCAACACCTCATGCTTCTTTTACAGCCAGTCCCATTTAAAAAACTTTCATACATGAAATTATTTCATGATTAGTAGATGTTGTCAAATGCTGTTTTTAACTGATAAATACTAGAAATTTGATTGCTATATCATATATTTCTATCATGCAAACAGAAAATTACCAAAGATAAGGAAAAGCCAGTTTTCTCTATATGCTAGTACTTCTGATTTGGATAATTTTAACCTAAAGACTTTGTTAATTTCCATCACTCTGCTTTAGATTTGAGCAAACCAGGAAAAGATCTGTTATCTACTTGATGACTAAGTGGTCTGCTTTAGGCCATTAAAAAACATTATTTTGGATAACTGAAAATTTGCAAAAATTCTTAAGTTGTTTTTTATAAAAAACTGGTTAGAGGACACTTAAGAGAATGCACACATATTAAAAACATGAGAGCATTATTTTTCATTTCCATTTCCACATATTGTCTTCTTTGAACAGCCTATTTGATTAAGCCCCCACAGGTTGTGTTCTCTGTATAATGCGGCCAAATGCAAACCTGATTCCACACACTATAAAATTATAAGCATTGTAAATAGTAAAGTTTAATTATTTGGCTGACAAGATCAGTTATAGAATGAAAGATGACAGTGTGTGGAAATGGAAAAGAGAAATACTGATTTCATGTTTTTAATGTGTACATTCTCTTAAATGTCCTCCCTCCTTCCCTCCCTTCCGCTTATTTTTTTCAAAGGAATTTTTTTGTAGGTAGTGCTGTGTCTTTGCCTTGCTTCAGGAGGCACCTAAAGTTTGGCTGTCTTATTACCTCTAGTCATGTTAAAGTGGAACAGTGGGTACAGGTGTTGCCAGCCTGATCCTCCATCATACAGTTCTTTGTCAGCCTTTTAGTAGTCATTGATAATCACTGACTAGACCCATTATTTCATTGTTACAAAATGGTAATTTCCTAATCCTATCATTTCTCTTGTTTATTAGCTATGCTTCTTGTATAACACACTTTCTCTTATCATTTTGTTATCCTAAAATACAATCCATTCAAGAAAGGTCTGATAAATGCTGGGTTCTTTATCAGTTTTCAGAGTAGTCGTTGTTTCCCTAGTAACCATGAAAGGTGATGAATGAGGTTTTTTTGTTTTTGTTTTTTTAGAGTGTCAATGTGAACTTAAGACTTTTATTTTTTTAAGAATTTTTTTTTTGATGTGGAACATTTCTAAAGTCTTTATTGAATTTGTTACAATATTGCTTCTTTTCTATGGCTTGGCCCTTTGGCCCCAAGGCATGCAGGATCCTAGCTCCCTTACCAGGGATCGAACCCACATCCCCCCACATTGGAAGGCAAAGTCTTAACCACTGGACCACCAGGGAAGTCCCTGAACTTAAGGCTTTTAATATGTTTGTGTTTGGTCTACAGACTATCTACTGAAAGAAGGCAGTCATTCATCTTGATACTCTTTGATACTCTTGATTCATCTTTGGCCTGTGGGAGCCTGTTCAATTTTCTACTGTGTCCTTTTGCATTATTTTAGTAATTTTGGATAGTGTCCTAGATTCATGCTTGACTAGACTTCCCAGGCTTATCTTGATCCCATTCCCAGGGAATCCTGATGAGAAATAGTATTCATAAATTAAAATTTTTATGGTTCTTTTTTTTTTTTGAGCGTGATTTTCATCTTTATTGTTGTGCATCACTTTACTTTAAAAAACAAACAAATCTGTTTATCACTTTACCATAGGAAACAGGGACTGAGTTGATAAAGAAGATATACTTAGGTAGGAAAAACAAATAACTATGGCTTAGAAGTTGCCACGCTATCCTCACAACAAATAAAAAGCTGAACAAACTGAAAACCCAGTAACTCTTCTTAGGTCTGTCAGAGAACTGAGGTCATAGGGCAGACTGGTGCCCCTCAAATTGGAGAGACAGACAGACATATACAGAGAATCACAACTTAATGAAGCAGAAATCCATGATGAGAAACCTCCACGGGAACCAGTGCTGGGGTAGGAAAACCTGAATTGTAATTGATGAATTACAGTTACAGTAAACTGAGCTGGATGGTCAATGTGGACGACTCTGGGGTTAAAAACTCCAGAGGGACCCAGTCGTATGAGGGCCTCCACACGTTTGTGAGTTTTGCTTCTAGGAGCTTGACCAGGTCCTCATAGTAAATACCAGAGAGGAATTCCTTCGTGTTTCTAGCAAGCAGAGGAGAAAAGAAAATGATTTTGAAATAACGCCAGACCATTCTGTTCTTCTTAACAAGGTCTGCCCTCAGGAGAAACGATTTTACCAGAACATCACATGCTAGGGTTTATCAGAGCCTAACCTACTTGGTGCTTCACAGTATTCCTTCCCCTTAGGTGGGACAGGATGGGCGGAGGGGATTGGAGTTGAGTGTTTCCCTTCCCCCAAGTATGGTTCTTTTTTGTCTTTAGAATTATCCTATTACAGTTAAAATACTATGTTTTGAAGTCAGTAGAATAAATCTTCTCTGTGTGGTATGCTGCAGACTTGATACACGAGTTCATTTGTTTCCGTTTCTTTGAATTTTTTTTATGTCTTGTTATTTTTTCTTTTTGATTTAGCTTTTTTCTTAATTGCATAAAACATTTCTATGGTTCCAGTCTCAAATCTATAAAACAAGATACATTATGAGCCCCATTTTCGTTTTATTCCCTTTTCCTGTTCTCTCTCTCCCCGTAATACGTAACTACTTTTATGACTTTTTGGTTTTGGTTTATCCTTCCACTGTTTCATAGTGAAAATTTAAGAAAGTGTGTATACACACACGTACACACAATGTATATACACACATATAAATATATCCTTTCATTCTAACATGAAAGATAGCATATTATACATATTCTGCACCTTGCTTTTTTTTTTTAACATCTTTATTGGAGTATAATTGCTTTACAATGGTGTATTAGCTTCTGCTTTACAACAAAGTGAATCAGCCACACATATACACGTTCCCATATCTCTTCCCTCTTGCGTCTCCCTCCCTCCCACCCTCCCTATCCCACCCCTCTACGTGGTCACAAACCACCTAGCTGATCTCCCTGTGCTATGTGGCTGCTTCCCACTAGCTATCCACCCTACGTTTGGTAGTGTATATGTGTCCATGCCACTCTCTCACTTCTGCACCTTGCTTTTTAATAAAATATCACATAACAGAATATACAGGAGGTCATTCTGTGGGAGGATATGGAGATTTTCATTCCTTTTTACATCTGCATACCAATTCACTGACTGCATAAATTGTGAAATCCACTCTCCTATTGATGAATATTTGAGTTATTTTCCGTCTTTACTGTTACAAATAGTGTTGTAATGAATAGCTTTGTGAGTATATCATTTCAGATTTTTGCCATTTATATTTAGGATAGACTCCTAGAAGTAGAAGTAGGTCAAAGTAGATAGATCAGAGAATAAATGCCTTCATAGGACTGGAATTAAAAACAGGTGATTTCATCCTGCTGATACGTGCTATGATAAGGTTCTCTCTTTTCAATCATGAGCTACTGTCCTTGTTTTCAGTTTCTCTCTGTTATAAGGGGAAAGGAGGCCGGGAGTGGGAGTAGGTTGAGTGTGTGGTTCCTAAGAGGGATGAGTACGTACAAAGGCTTAAAGGGTCAGACATGTGAAAATTTTTTCCATATTTCATATTTCTTTAAGCTAATTCTCAGGAGCAGAATTACTTGGGCAGTTGAGTATAAGTGAACATTTTTAAAGGTATTTAATTTTATGAAATTGTTTTTTAAAGCCTTATTCCAATTTATCCTCCTGGCGATGAAAGAGTTGGGTTTCACTTGTACCCCTTGCCAACACTGGATATTGGCAGATAAAAATTCCCTATCTTTATTTTATTTGCATTTATTTGGTGTCCTAATGATTATTTCCATTTCTATGAGTTCTTTATATAGAAAAGATATTAACTAATATTTATTGCAAACGTTTTTTTCTAAGCGCAGTATCTTTAAATTTTATGTTGTCAAATACGTTATCTTTTTTGTGCTTTCTTCTATTGCTTATAAGTTAGGAAAGTCTTCCTCCTTCCATAGTTTTGGTAAATAGTCAATTCTAATTGCATCTGGATTTTCTGTGGTTTAACTCAATACTTTATTTTAGTCTACTTGAAACTCATTTGAAACTACTTGAAACTCATTTGAATATGGAATGAGGTGAACCTTTAAACTCCCATCCCCCAACCACCAATTTGGTCATCACTTTTCCCAGCTTCAAATAATAATTCTCTGTTGTGTTATTTAATGATGCATCCTCTAGAATATATTAAATTCTTATGTAATATGTTTCACTACTCTATTATTATGTGCTTTAACAGTAACTTTATAATTTCATATCAAATAAACTCTTTTTTCTTGTTTTCTGTAGATTACCAAATATATAACATCTTGTCTGAAGGATAATTAACACAATGGAAAGTTGTAGTATACCAACCTGGGCCTGGAATGTACCTTAGCAATTATACAGTCCAGTAGTTTTTAACTTATTGGTGAGAAAGGGTAGAAGCATATGGGAATCATCTAGGGGAATTTACTAATTTATTTTCTTGACAGCATAGTTTCAGTAATCACATTTATGTTTTTGGCTGCAGGAAGGTGAGGTGGGAAGCTATAGTAATTTTTTCTAAGTGATTGCTAGTGGCCTTTTCTTCCCTTGACCTTTAAAAACAGTGACGAAGTCCAGCCTTCACATTTAACAGTTGAAGTAATGGACTTGTGTGAGCTTATATTTCCTCTTAGTGGTAGAGATTGGTTGAGTTCTACTTTTAGGGGGGTGAGTTTTTTCTTAGTTGGAAATACTAAGAAAATTTAAATGTATACCTAGATACAGACTCATATTGTGCCTAATACTTGATTTAGATAGTTTTCATTTTGCTCAGATGCATCAGTTCACTGGGGGAAATGCTAACAGCATTTATACAAATGCCAAAACATTTATATAAATGTTTTATAATACTTCTCTGCTCCAGTGGTATGGATTTCTCTCCAGATTTGATCACTAATTGATATCTTTTTAAATGTATAGGTGGGGTAAGGTTCTTTTCCTCTTCTTATACAGGACTTGTTTATCAAGAGCTGGGAGGAACTCTCATGGAGGATTCTCTGCTTTTCCTTCTTCATTCAGTATGTGGGAAAGCTTGGGAAGTAGTGGGGAGGGCTGCATTCAGGAGGCAGGAGGATCTTCTGAGGATGGGAGCCACTGTATGGCTCCTATTATTCCTCCAAGGATGAGGAAATTTCAGGTTACATGCAGGAGAATTGATGCCTTAATCTAGCACCAAGTTGCCTTCAGTACAGTTTGTTGATAAGTTTTAGCCTCCCAAGCTCTTCTAAATTAGGTTTCTATAATCAATTTTTACTAATTGTATGTTAACAGTCTTTAGAGTATAAAATTAAAGTTCATGAATTTGTTAATTATTCTTGTCTCACTCTGGATAGATCAAACTAATATTAGCTAAGATAAAATTCTAGTAATATGAAGAAAAGGAGAGTTACAAAATTCACAAATTCTGCATTTACTTATATGTTTATCCCTGTAGTTGTCTTGAGGTATGCAAGTTTCTGCAAACCTCACATTACACACTTTGAAGTCATGTTCAGAGTTAGTGGTAGGGGAGAGTAAAAATAAAAATAGCTAACATTTACTGAGTACAGACTAGCAACCCTGTGAGGAAGATTCTATTATTAGCCCCATTTTATTTTTACTTTTTTAATTTTTTTTTTTTGCGGTACGCAGGCCTCTGGCCTCTCCCGTTGTGGAGCACAGGCTCCAGACGCGCAGGCTCAGCGGCCATGGCTCACGGGCCCAGCCGCTCCGCGGCATGTGGGATCCTCCCGGACCAGGGCATGAACCCGTGTCCCCTGCATCGGCAGGCGGACTCTCAACCACTGCGCCACCAGGGAAGCCCAGCCCCATCTTAGAGATGAGGAAACTGAGGCATAGAAAAGTTAAATGTGACCACCCACAAATTTTACTGAATTAATAGAATTTTAATCTACTTTAGGAATGCATGTATAAATATGTTCTGCTAATCTTGGTTAGTTAACTAAAAAATATTTTACAGATTTTAATAATGTTCATTTTTAATTTTGCAGTTGATAGGTGCTATGTTTTAAATAATATTTTATTACTAATGTAAAATATCCTTTTGCTAATTCCCCCAAGTTTAGGGTTTTGGTTCTCAAGAAGAATGTACTAAAAATGTAATGAAAGTATTTTTTGACTTCTGTGCTGAAATGAGAAGATAGCAGATGTTTAATCTGGCCACACATTTGCTTTACTTTTCCATTAAAATTGGGCTGTGATGTTACTTGTTCTGTATACTTGGGGTCAGGGTCATCTTACATAAGCTATAATGTCTTACTTGAGGAATGCTGAAAATAAGTATTTTTCATTAAGATTTAATACGTTTTGTCAATGGATTACTTGTAGTTCAGAAATAAAAATGTAGAGAAATGCTTTCAACTTCTTCTGGAGCATTAAAAGGCATTTCTTTATTACTCTATTTCAGAAATGTAGACAACCAGCTTCCTGGGCAGGCTGTTCCGGCTGGATTCCCAGTGTATCCTGCTTTCAGCCCACTGCAGATGCTATGGTGGCAACAGATGTATGCGCATCAGTATTATATGCAATAGTAAGTTAATTTGAGTTTATTTTTTTACTCATTGTGTTATTTGCTTTATTTTCTTTTTGATTCTAAGTAAGTTGATTTGGGATTTCATTTACTGATGTCTTTCATTGGTTTTTAAAAATTATTTTAAAGTATTTGGCTAAAGGAAAAAGGGTTCACATCAACTAAACCTATTCTCTGCTTCTCTCTCTCTCCCCTAATTATATTTAGCAGTATTCAGGTGCTTTCTTTAATAGAACATTTTATCTATTTAAGAGGAGAAAACTTAGGAAAGTTTCACTGGAAGGCAGCAAATCTACGTGAAGGTAGGATGTCGAATAAAAAAGGGAATAGAAAGAATCATATGTCAGGGAGTCTCATATTGATGTAGGGCTCAGTTGTGGCTAATATGCTTTCTGGACTGTTGGTATTTTAGTAAGTCTTGCTTCTGATCAGCATGGAACAATCTTAGTACCAAATACAGTTTCTCGGTTTTCTTTCTTCTGGACTTCCTGTGTGTTCATTTAACATTTCTAGCTTCTCTTTAATGTTTTCCTGTCCTTGTTTCTGTGATTCTGTCATCCTCTTCATTCTTTTTCTCTTTCTGATCACTCATTTTGTGTCCTTTGTTTTTTCCCTTTTTCTAAATGGTAACATTTCTTGTTCAGTTAGGTATTTGTATACCTACCATGTGCCTTGTGATACTCAGTCTGGTAGGGAAGATAGGATTCAGTCCTGGGCCAGTCAGATTTCCTTTTTCCATGGCCTTAGTTGTTAGCTCTCTGTGATGACTCCCGTTCTTCATCTCCTGTGCCTCCTCTTGTGTCTCCACTTAATTGTTGGAGATTTCCATAGAGAAATTTGCCTTTCCCTTAAATGCAGTATGTCTGAAATTTAACTGCACCATCCTCTTAAGTGCATTCTCCTTCTTGACTTCCTTGGCAGTGATACTGTCTCTTCTTAATCATCCTCCAAGCTCTTAACCTTAGTCAGCTTTGATTCTGGCTTCTGTTATCCCTGAATCCAACAACTTACCAAGATGAGTTAGTATGTTGTTTCTAGCTTCCGTCCTTTCCTATATCTTACTTCCAATATTTTGTGCAGATCTTTTCTAATATTAGACCCACTTTACTACAATCGCTCTTTCTCCTTTTAGGCTCTTTACTGTATTTCATTGTACTACTTCCAGGTTAATTTGCGTAACACATAATTGAGTCTGTCATTCTCCATCCCCTAAAACATCTGATGGCTCTCTTGCCTACAGTGTGAAGTCTGTATCCTTATCCTTCCTCTAGACCTTACCCCATGAAGCTAACCTGCTTTATTAACTTCATATCCTAATGCTCTCCTGTATAACCCCTTGCCTCCAGGAAGGCTCTTTATACCTTACCTGTCGCCATAGTAATGGTTATCATTTGAGTGACTGCTTTGTCCTCAGTACTCCACTAGATGCTTTACACCCCATCTTGTTTATAACCTCAAAAGAACTGTGTAAGATAAGTGGGGCTTATCGTAGTTTGCTACTGAATCATATAATCTTATGCACATCATTTAACTTCTGAGCCTCAAGTTTTCACATTTAATGAAATAACTCACCTATGAATCAGAATGTCCATGAGATAGGAAGTGTTTTGGAAATGAAAGAACCCTCTACATATACAATGTATTAGATAACTGGCTTAAATAGGCTTTTGTAGCCTGGAAAACTTTTATTTTATTTTGCTATCTTGATTTTAAAACTTTATTGTAGAAAAATTTCAACATATGAAAAGATAGAAGAGTGAAATGAATCCCTGTGTTCTCATCACCCAGCTTTTCAACATTTATCAATTCATGACAGTCTGGTTCTACAACTTCCCCCCTTTTGCTAAATAATTTAAAGCAAATTTCAGATATATTATTTTACCGGGAGTCTTTTACAGGAAAATTTATTCTGACTTTTAAGCAATCAAATTATAAGCAAACTTCAGGACCACAGTTCTTCATAACTTGATAAGGACCTACACCAGTGTTCTCCAGATGGAGCTCCCAAAAGTCAGGATTGGGGTTGAGGGATTGTTACCTGGATCTCGTTAATATTTTAAAATACTAATACAAATCATTTATCAGTGAGAATGGACACAGAGGGTAATGATTAATGTACTTTTTTAGACAAATCTTTCAAAACACGGGTCTAAGGAACAGGTGGTGGGTGTGGGGGTCATTTATCCTCTGTAGAAGAGCAAAAGAGGCCATTAGTGAAAAGTTTTGGAAAAAGATCTGGTCATTACCTTATAATTTAGTGAAAGAGAGAAACAGTAGTGATCACATGGCTGTTCTTATCTCTTCCACCTCTCCCCTGCTAACCTAGACTACCAGGCTGGGAGAACATCCTTTCCTGAGCTACTCCTGCCATCCATGTTGGCTCCACTTTTCCACTGGGAATTATGCTTACCTAGGAAATGAGGCGCGGGAGTTGTGATATTCCATATTAGGTTTATGACAAATACATACGACTTCCCAGGAAGTTTTGAAAAATATAGTATATAAATGTGTTTTTCTTTTTAATATTTATTTTGGTGAATATTTCAGTCAAGCTGCAGTTTCAGCTCAGGCCACATCAAATGCCAACCCAGCCCAGCCTGCTGCTTCACAGCCTCTAAATCTGGCACACGTTCCTGGAGAAGAACCCCCGCCAGCTCCAAACCTAGTGGCCCAAGAAAATCGACCAATGAATGAGAATGTTCAAATGAATGCACAGGGAGGTCCAGTGCTAAACGAAGAAGACTTCAATCGAGACTGGCTAGACTGGATGTACACGTTCTCACGAGCTGCAATTCTCCTTAGCATTGTGTACTTCTATTCTTCTTTTAGTCGGTTTATCATGGTAATGGGAGCCATGCTACTGGTTTATTTGTGAGTGATGTTCATTCACTTTTTGTGGTTTCTTTTAATTACTTTCTAAAACTGTTCAGCACGGAATCTGGCATGTGGTAGTCTGTTGTGAATGTTGAGTCAAGGAATATGAATGTTGGCCTTCAGATATCTGGCATCAAAAGCAAAGCAGGTTATGTTACGTAAGAACGTTTATCAGAATTGTCTAGAAGCAGATTTTTTCCTTTACTGTCTTTTATAAAAATTGTTAGTTCAGTTAGACATGCTCTATCAATTATTTAGAACTTGAGGTGTGTATGATGCAGTCTTGCAGAGGATATGCTTTTTAATTAATTATAGTTATCAATAGTAAGTCCTATAGGTATAGGTCAGATTTTTCTTCATAAGCCGACTAACTGTCCCTTGCCCCCCCTTTTTCCCAAGAGGCAAACAAATATCTAGTTGAATTTCATTTTGAAAAATATCAAAAAGTGATTTTATGACTCCTGATATGTCTTAATATCTAGCATAGAGTCAGTTAAGCTCATGATAGACTTTAGACTTAAATTGATTCCTGTTTTCCTGTCATTGCTTTGAGAGGGGTAGTTCTTGGCCTGAAGTAGGAGCTTTGGTCTTTTCATTTATCATAGTTCTAATCATTTTTCTCTTGTAGGACATTAATGTTTGATAGGTTTACAAATAAAAACAGTGGTGACTTATTTTCTTCTCTCTTTATTTTACCGAGCAGACACCAAGCTGGATGGTTTCCTTTTAGGCAAGAAGGAGGTCAGCAACAGGCTCCCAACAATAATGCCGAAGTCAACAGTGATGTGCAGAATGCAATCTAGAACTTGAAGAAATGGAGTGTCTTATGGATGATGGGCTTGAAGATGAGAGTGGAGAAGATGCAGGTGAAGATGCCAGTGCAATTCAAAGGCCTGGGTTAATGGCAGCAGCTTGGTCTTTTATCATCACCTTCTTTACTGCACGAATACTAGAGGGGCCTCCCCAGGTTGCCAATTAGACCTGAAAAATTGTGCCGGCTGCAAAGGAGGGTCTGAATTTAGGAAAGTGTTTTCAATAACAGTGCAGTTTCAAAACATTTATTACTTTATTTTCATCATCATGTATAGAGGTGTTTTTTTTCCTTAAGCTTCTCACGCATATGAATATTTTAAGCACAGATGGACTACTAAATGTGTGATTTTTTTTTTAAGATCTTAACAGAACATAGCGTAATAATATTGGTCTTCCAGGTTTTATGAATTTCTATTATGTATATTATACCAAGACAGACCTGTTTGTGTGTCTTCTTTAGAGAGCTGCTTCACGTATAAATGTCTCTAGCTAATATCTCAGCCCTTCAGTGTATAATTTGAATAAATATATCTATTTTCTGTGAATTATCCTGAAAGTTTTAAACAGAATGACCTCATAGTTTTTAACAAAAAAACAGTGGTGACTTATTTTCTTCTCTCTTTATTTTACCGAGCAGACACCAAGCTGGATGGTTTCCTTTTAGGCAAGAAGGAGGTCAGCAACAGGCTCCCAACAATAATGCTGAAGTCAACAATGATGCGCAGAATGCAAACAATCTAGAGCTTGAAGAAATGGTATATGCTAATGAGGTTTCCGTATACTTTAAATATAGATGTTTCTTCAGCACTGTATGAGACCAACATAATAAAAGACTCGGGGTATTCCATAGTATTGAAGAAAAGTTAATATGTAAATGTGTGGTTTCATCTAGGAGAACTTATAATACTGTCAGTCATATATTAGAATTAAGTGGAAAGAACTAACATCATTCTTCCCCAAAATAGTCTAAAAAGAAAATTATACACACAGTGAGAATTTATTGTATTAAATTGGCAGTTATCCCTTTGAACTTGAACGAGGAATTTATCAATTTTGGATTTAATGAAGATTTCTAATGACCATGAAGTTCCACTTCCTTATTATATGCTCATATTCCTTCTTTGGGAAGAATTTAGCTCTCTCCTTTTCTGTCATGAGTTAATGGTAGCTGTTCAGATCACTTAGGAATATGTTTCTTCTTTTGTTTGAAAGGAGCGTCTTATGGATGATGGGCTTGAAGATGAGAGTGGAGAAGATGCAGGTGAAGATGCCAGTGCAATTCAAAGGCCTGGATTAATGGCATCAGCTTGGTCTTTTATCACCACCTTCTTTACTTCACTAATACCAGAGGGGCCTCCCCAGGTTGCCAATTAGACCTGAAAAACTGTGCCAGTTGCAAAGGAGGGTCTGAATTTAGGAAAGTGTTTTAAATAACAGTGCAATTTCAAAAAAATTTATTACTTTCTTTTCATCATCATGTATAGAGGTGTTTTTTTTTTCTTTAAGCTTCTCATGCATATGAATATTTTAAGCACAAATGGACTACTAAATGTGTGATTTTTTTTTAAGATCTTAACAGAACATAGCGTAATATTGGTCTTCCAGGTTTTATTAATTTCAATTATGTATATTATACCAAGACAGACCTGTTTGTGTGTCTTCTTTAAAGAGCTGCTTCACATATAAATGTCTAGCTAATATCTCAGCCCTTCAATGTATAATTTGAATACATATATCTATTTTCTGTGAATTATCCTGAAAGTTTTAAACAGAATGACCTCATAGTTTTTAACAAAGAATATTATTTACCTAAAATGTGCTAGTAGCATCTTGCCCAGCCATAAAGCAATAAACTTCTCAATAATCTTAATTTTGACATTTGAATAAATGGAAACTTTCTATTTTAAGGGCATATCCCATCGATTGGAATTAGTACCTTAAAAAAAAAAAAAGGCAGCTCTTCAGTGGAATTAATAGTGATATAAAATGTTTGATATAGGCAGTACTTTTATAAAATAAGATTCTGGAAATTGCTCCCTGTAATTTTTTAAAATAAAAGGTCAATTATGGTAAACTGTCTTATGGGATATTTATTCAAACTCTTCCATAATGTACCCATTACATGCAAAAATCGTAAATTTCAGTAGTTTTTGGGTTGCTAAAGTCTTCAAGGTCATTTTCACCTCTTTCCATTCCAGATGGATATCTTCTAGTTCTCAGGTAGTCTGAAACCTCATTAGTTTATTTAAAAATCCCTGTGAAAGTCAATTCAGTATTTCTTAAGAAAGGAGTAAGTCTCTTATAGGGTAGCTAATTAAAATTGAATAAATGAGGATAGGAGAGCTTACTATGGAAGAACTTTTATCTCACATGATATGTATTATAAAGTAATATATGGTACTGGTACAGTAATATATGATTAGATAATAGAACAAAATATAAAATTAAGAAGACTCCATGAATTATTCTCTTAAGTTTTTTACTTCCAGGGTTAAAGGTGACATTTCAAGGGTAACTGGTTAACCCTTTGAAAAGTAAAATTAGGTTTCTGTTTATAGATGTCAGTCAAAACATCATGATTGAATACGAGCAGTTCAACCATGAAATTACTAATAAAAAATATAGATGAATACTTATATAATATCGGCAGGAGAAAATACATTTATGGAAGAATCCCTAAAAGAAAATGTTGCTTATGTATATAATCTTTTGACATATAATTAAAAGGCAAACAGGAAAAAAATATTGAAAAGGTAATAAGCAAGTCTTAAATTTAGCTTAAAAAAAAGACAAAATCCCAGTAGGAAATGGGCAAGGGCAATCTCTTAGCTTGGGCTGCTATGCTAAATTACTGCAGGCTGGGGGCTTAAACAACAAGCATTTATTTTCCACAGTTCTGGAGGCTGAGAAGCCCAAGACCAAGGTGCTGGCAGATTCAGTATCTGGTGAAGGCCTTCTTCCTGGCTTGTAGATGGCTGTCTTCATGTGTCCCCCATGGCAGAGAGTTGAAGCAAGCTCTCTGCTGTCTGTTTTTACAAGGGCTCCAGCTCTCTTCACGAGGGGTCTGCCCTCATGCCCTAATTATCTCCCAAAGCTTCACCTCCTAATTGGGGGTTAGGATTTCAACATATGAATTTTGGGGGGACACAAGCATTAAGTCCATAACAGATACAAACATGGGCAATAAACGTGAAAAAAAAATGTAATGTGGACAAGTTAAAACTAACAAATTGGTAAGATAATAATACTCAGTGTTGGTGAAGGTACAGAGGAATGTAAAATACTATATAGCCTTTCCAGCAAGTATGAGATTTTCAAAATGTGCACAGAATTGCTGTGTTATCCTGTTGGTCGTAGAATAAAATCAGACTCCTAAAAATGGCTTTACGACATCCTGAAAGGTTGAGTCCTTGCAACCTCTCAATCTGTGTTTATCCTTAATACCTCTGTTTTAGCCAGGCTGGCTTTCCAAATCCGGCACTCTCCTTCCAGCCCCAGGACATTTAAAATGACAGTTCTTTTTGTTTGGAACACAGTCCCGTCCTTCTTTGCCTTGTTACCACTTACTAATCATCAGCTCTCAGCTAATGGCCTTTGCACTTAGCACTGTTGGTAGTTTACATTTATTTCCTTATTTGTCCTACAAAACATGAGAGCTATAAGGCTGGGGAGTGAATTTATGCTCATTAGTGTATCCCCCATACCAGAAGAGTGCCCAGTAGTTAGTTCAGTACTGCATGAGTGATTGAAAATGTGCACACCCTTTGAATCAGAAAAGGTTGGGAATGGTATCATGCATGTGTGATTTAGCTTTTAAGATTTTCTTTTTTTAAAAATAAATTTATTTTTATTTATTTATTTTTGGCTGCATTGGGTCTTTGTTGGTGTGCACAGGCTTTCGCTAGTTGTGGCGAGCAGGGACTGCTCTTTGTTGCGGTGTGCGGGCTTCTCATTGCGGTGGCTTCTTTTGTTGTGGAGCATGGGCTCTAGGTGCGCGGGCTTCAGTAGCTGTGGCTCACAGGCCCTAGAGTGCAGGCTCAGTAGTTGTGGTACGCTGACTTAGTTGCTCCGTGGCATGTGGGGTCTTCCCGAACCAGGGCTTGAACCCATGTCCCCTGCATTGGCAGGTAGATTCTTAACAACTGCCCCACCAGGGAAGCCCACCTTTTAAGATTTTCATTGCATTGTTTATAATAGGAAAAAGTTAGGACTGACAGATGTTCAACAGGGTGAGCTATGGTACATTTGTACACTGTCTGGGTCCATAGTTAGGGATGGCTTGTTTCAGGGCTGATGTGATCATTGCATCCAGAGGGAGGGTCTGGATTTTAACCTGGGAACTAAATAAATAAACTGTCAAAGCTGGAAGAAGTGTTCCATAGGTCACATGCTAAAATAGAGCAGGTGAGCAGAGTAAGAATGCAAAGATAATTATGAGACTGACCAGTCTCTTTTCTTCTGTTGGGAGTTGTGATCAGTCTCTTTATTTCTGTTGGGAGTTGGACAGGGGAGAATTGGAGCCATAGAATTCGTAGAGGGGAGCATTATTGTCGGGGACACCCATCTGAAGGAAATGAGCAGGTCTCTGCATCCTAATTGTAGGTTGGAGCCTAAGGAAAACGATGGTGGTCATAGACTCCCCCTCTGAAGGGCTGAGGCTAAAGGTTCTAAGAATAGTGGAATGTGTTACTCAATTTTAATTATTTTCCCTACATTGTTAATTCCCTCATGTTAGTCTTACTTTCAGTAAGTCTTTGTCAGAAACTACAGCCCAGTGTCAGCTGTGTTTTAGATGTTAAGGGAGGAGCTGTGTCCATGCTTGGGCCAGATGGTGCCTAGAGGGCAGTGGTAGCTTGGAGATGGTTTCCAGATGGCAAAAGAGCAGCACAGAAGCCCAGACACTGGTCTCTAGGCTAAATGGTGACTAGCAACAACCAGGATGGGATATAAATACTTCCCAGGACTTTTCCCATTTCTTACACATCACAATAAAGACTAGACTTTCTACAGTCAAGCAGTATGGGTGAGAGGGTTGGATTTTGTTAGCTGAGTAAAAGGAAAGAGTGATCTGAGGGCTGAAGAATTGGAGATATTTTCACTATAGTTTGATGCTACCACCCATCATTATTTTAACTAGTTTCTCTCGCTCTGGCTCCATCATCACTATTGAAATTTGGCTTTTCAAATTAAGGTAGAAGAGGCCATATTTGGAGTCTCATTAGTTTTGGAGCCCCATGGCAGTTTTTACTTCGCTGAGAAAAGACTGAGGTGTGCTGATTTGTATGTCAGCTTTCTGTAAGTCTGGTGTAAATCAGACCTTAAGGCCTGTTGTATCTGGAATTTTGTTGACGGATCTGCAAAACTCCACCAGGCTCTGGAATGTGGTATTCCCAACTACCAATCTTTCCTGGGAGCCCGAATGTGGCTGGCTGACTCACCTCCCCACGTGGCATCACATGCTCTCACTGCAACCTGGTAAACTGGCTGCATGGTGGGTACAAAGCATGTTTATTGTATTTTATATCTTACACATAAACAATATTTTGGATGTTTCAGTATTTAAACATTTAATAATACTTAATTTTTTTTGAATTTAAACAATTATGGGGACTTCCCTGGTGGTGCAGTGGTTAAGAATCCACCTGCCAATGCAGGGGACATGGGTTTGAGCCCTGCTCCGGGAAGATCCCACGTGCCGTGGAGCAACTAAGCCCGTGTGCCACATCTACTGAAGCCTGCGCACCTAGAACCCGTGCTCCGCAACAACAGAATCCACCGCGATGAGAAGCCTGCGCACCGCAACAAAGAGTAGCGCCCGCTCACCGCAGATAGAGAAAGCCCGTGCAAGTCAATGAAGACCCAACACAGCCATAAATAAATAAATTTATAAAAAAAAGAATTGTGGTAAGAATGTTTAAAATGAGGTTCACTCTCAACAGATTTTTAAAAAATAAATTATTATTTTATTTTATTTATTTATTGTTTCTGGCTGCTTTGGGTCTCCGTTGCTGCTTTGTTGCTTTTCTTTAGTTGCAGTGAGTGGGGGCCACTCCTCGTTGCAGTGCGCGGGCTTCTCACTGTGGTGGCCCCCCCACTGTGGAGCGTGGGCTCCAGGAGTTGTGGCACGTGGGCTCAGTAGTTGTGGCTCAAGGGCGCTAGAGCACAGTCTCAGTAGTTGTGGCGCACGGGCTTAGCCGCTCCATGGCATGTGGGATTCTCCCAGGCCAGGGCTCGAACCCATGTCCCCTGCATTGGCAGGCGGATTCCTAACCACTGAGCCACCAGGGAAACCCTTAACAGATTTTTAAAGTGTATAATAACAGTAGCATTTAAAAACATTTAAATATTTAAAAACAAGGAATAAATGATGGTGCTTCTTAAACAAGTGGCAGGGGACATGGGTTTGAGCCCTGCTCCGGGAAGATCCCACGTGCCGTGGAGCAACTAAGCCCGTGTGCCACATCTACTGAAGCCTGCGCACCTAGAACCCGTGCTCCGCAACAACAGAATCCACCGCGATGAGAAGCCTGCGCACCGCAACAAAGAGTAGCGCCCGCTCACCGCAGATAGAGAAAGCCCGTGCAAGTCAATGAAGACCCAACACAGCCATAAATAAATAAATTTATAAAAAAAAGAATTGTGGTAAGAATGTTTAAAATGAGGTTCACTCTCAACAGATTTTTAAAAAATAAATTATTATTTTATTTTATTTATTTATTGTTTCTGGCTGCTTTGGGTCTCCGTTGCTGCTTTGTTGCTTTTCTTTAGTTGCAGTGAGTGGGGGCCACTCCTCGTTGCAGTGCGCGGGCTTCTCACTGTGGTGGCCCCCCCACTGTGGAGCGTGGGCTCCAGGAGTTGTGGCACGTGGGCTCAGTAGTTGTGGCTCAAGGGCGCTAGAGCACAGTCTCAGTAGTTGTGGCGCACGGGCTTAGCCGCTCCATGGCATGTGGGATTCTCCCAGGCCAGGGCTCGAACCCATGTCCCCTGCATTGGCAGGCGGATTCCTAACCACTGAGCCACCAGGGAAACCCTTAACAGATTTTTAAAGTGTATAATAACAGTAGCATTTAAAAACATTTAAATATTTAAAAACAAGGAATAAATGATGGTGCTTCTTAAACAAGTGTTGTGGAGCAATGCAAGCCTTTTTTATTAAAACACTATGGAATCTTTTAAATGCTTTTCTTAAAAAGGGAGCCCAGAATAATTAGGGTTTCTGGAGCTTCTCTACTGTCCAGGAGTCTTAGTAAGTAGACAGAAAGCTTTTCCCAGCACAATGAGGTCTCAGACCTAATAGGGGGAGGGCAGCAAAAGATCTGACTCCTTCCAGAGCAAATCTTGGTGGTTACTGTCTCGCATCACACTTGGGGGATAAGCCTTGGAGGCCCCAGTCTAGGGTGTCAGTTTCATGAGTCTTCTTGCCAAAGCTTACTTCCTTGATCCTGCTGCTAAATTCTAACTCTCTTACTCCAGTTGATCTACTTTCTAAAATGAACATACTGATGCCTGCATAAACTATTTCATGTGGTACAGTAAGCCATTCCACTCAGGTATTCCAAAGCCATGGGAAAGTTGGAAAAATTAAGATCTGTATAGGGTGTTTATCAGTTACCACTCCTCACAGTGGGTGCATAGGACAAAGGCTGCCATTATGTGTTAATTTATATAATTAACAATAAAAACCATTATAATCCTTTAAAAATTGTTATTTACTAACATATGAACATTTGTTATATTCCTGGCTCTGCTGAATACTGTATCTGCATTTAAAAAAACTCCTTAAAACAATTCAAGGTAGGTGCTACTGTTAACTTCCATTTTCCAGATGAGGAAACTAAGACTCAAAGAGGTTAAATAGCTCACTTAAAGTCCTATAAGTAGTGACAGAATAAAGTCTGTTTTACTTCAGAACTTGAATTCCTTAAAATTAATCATTCAAATAAAGCATGTAGAGACTTTGGCTTCCAGCAATGGGTGATTAACTCGTTTTGCACCAAGCCCTCTGCTGAGAAAACCAGGAAAGTCAGAATATAGATATCTATTAAGCCGTCAGAAAGCTATCAAGAAAGCAGGGACCAATATTCCACACAGATGAGACCTACATTTGGTGCCACATTTTACCCCTAAAGGCACTTGCTAATTCAAGAACAAGTGAGAGAAGCTAAGCAAAATTTTTGGTAGACTCATAGGAAACAAAAATTAGAGTTCTGGCTGCACCAAGAAGAAATGTCCTTTAAACACCCTAGGCTTTTTATTCGATCCCCAAAGGGCTACCCCTTGAGTGAAGGTGAACTGGAAATGGATCTGTCCTCACAAGGACTGAAACCCAGCCTCAAATCATCTCAGTCCCTAATTAAATGAGGCAATTGGCCCCAAACCGAGTGGACGGCCATAAGCAAAAATAAATCCACTCTGAAGGAAGATAATATCATGCAATTTCTCAAGTTTTCTCTATCATTTTTTCAAAGTCTGTTCAGCAATAAAAAAGAATAACTAGGAATACAAAAACATAAGATTTGACCAAAAAGGAGAAAGTAAAACAGATAACCCTCAGAAAATTAAGATATTTAGCATTGAGGAGAGGAACCAAGATGGCAGAGTAGAAAGACGTGCTCTCACGCCCTCTTGCGAGAACACGAGAATCACAACTAGCTGCTAGACAATCATCGACAGGAAGACACTGGAACTCACCAGAAAAGATACCCCACATCCAAAGACAAAGGAGAAGCCACAATGAGATGGTAGGAGGGGCACAATCACAGTAAAATCAAATCCCATAACGGCTGGGTGGGTGACTCACAGACTGGAGAACACTTATACCCATAAGTCCACCCACTGGAGTGAAGGTTCTGAGCCCCACGCCAGGCTTCCCAACCTGGGGGTCCAGCAACAGGGGTAGGAATTCCTAGAGAATCAGACTTTGAAGCCTAGTGGGAATTGATTGCAGGACTTCGACAGGACTGGGGGAAACAGAGACTCCACTCTTGGAGGGCAAACACAAAGGAATGTGCACATCGGGACCCAGGGGAAGGAGCAGTGACCCTGGGGGAGACTGAACCAGACCTACCTGCTAGTGTTGGAGGGTATCCTGCAGAGGTGGGGTGGGGGCTGTGGCTCACCGTGGGGACAAGGACACTGGCAGCAGAAGTTCTGGGAAGTACTCCTTGGCAAGAGTCCTCCCAGAGTCTGTCATAAGCCCCACCAAAGAGCGCAAGTAGGCTTCAGTGTTGGGTTGCCTCAGGCCAAACAACCAACAGGGAGGGAACCCAGCCCCACCCATCAACAGTCAAGTGGATTAAAGTTTTACTGAGCTCTGCCCACCAGAGCAACAGTCAGCTCTACCCACCACCAGTCCCTCCCATCAGGAAACTTGCAAAAGGCTCTTAGATAGCCTCATCCACCAGAGGGCAGAGAGCAGAAGCAAGAAGCACTACAATCCTGCAGCCTGTGGAACAAAAACCACAGTCACAGAAAGACAGACAAGATGAAAAGACAGAGGGCTATGTACCAGATGAAGAAACAAGATAAAACCCCAAAAAAACAACTAAATGCAGTGGAGATAGGCAACCTTCCAGAAAAAGAATTCAGAATAATGATAGCGAAGATGATCCAGGACCTCGGAAAAACAATGGAGGCAAAGATCCAGAAGATGCAAGAAATGTTTAACAAAGACCTAGAAGAATTAAAGAACAAACAAACAGAGATGAACAATACAATAACTGAAATGAAAAATACACTAGAAGGAATCAATAGCAGAATAACTGAGGCAGAAGAATGGATAAGTGACCTGGAAGACAGAATGGGGGAATTCACTGCTGCGGAACAGAATAAAGAAAAAAGAAAGAAAAGAAATGAAGACAGCCTAAGAGACCTCTGGGACAACATTAAACACAACAACATACCGCAAAAAAAAACAAAAACAAAAACACAACAACGTTCGCATTATAAGGGTCCCAGAAGAAGAGAGAAAGGACGCGAGAAAATATTTGAAGAGATTATAGTCTATAACTTCCCTAACATGGGAATGGAAATAGCCACCCAAGTCCAGGAAGCGCAGTGAGTCCCATACAGGATAAACCCAAGGAGAAACACGCCAAGACACAACAATCAAACTGACAAAAATTAAAGACAAAGAAAAATTATTGAAAGCAGCAAGGGAAAAATGAAAAATAACATACAAGGGAATTCCCATAAGGTTAACAGCTGATTTCTCAGCAGAAACTCTACAAGCCAGAAGGAAGTGGCATGATATACTTAAAGTGAAGAAAGGGAAGAACCTACAACCAAGATTACTCTACCCGGCAAGGATCTCACTCAGATTTGATGGAGAAATCAAAAGCTTTACAGACAAGCAAAGGCTAAGAGGATTCGGCACCACCAAACCAGCTCTACAACAAATGCTAAAGGAACTTCTCTAAGTGGGAAACACACAGAAGCAAAGGATCTACAAAAACAAACCCAAAACAATCAAGAAAATGGTCATAGGAACATACATATCAATAATTACCTTAAACGTGAATGGATTAAATGCTCCAACCAAAAGACACAGACTTGCTGAATGGAATCAAAAACAAGACCCATATATATGCTGTCTACAAGAGACCCACTTCAGACCTAGGGACACATACAGACTGAAAGTGAGGAGATGGAAAAAGATATTCCATGCAAATGGAAATGAGAAGAACACTGGAGTAGCTATACTCATATCTCACCACTATTATTCAACATAGTTTTGGAAGTCCTAGCCACGGCAATCAGGGAAGAAAAAGAAAAGGAATACAAATTGGAAAAGAAAAAGTAAAACTGTCACTGTTTGCAGATAACATGATA
>NC_041218.1:42951444-42951854 GCF_002837175.3 Physeter macrocephalus
AAATGTGTATGGAGACACAAAAGACCCCAAATAGCCAAAGCAGTCTTGAGGGAAAAAAACGGAGCTGGAGGAATCAGACTCCCTGACTTCAGACTATACTACAAAGCTACAGTAATCAAGACAATATGGTACTGGCACAAAAACAGAAACATAGATCAACAGAACAAGATAGAAAGCCCAGAGATAAACCCACGCACCTGTGGTCAACTAATCTATGACAAAGTTGGCAAAGATATACAATGGAGAAACTACAGTCTCTTCAATAAGTGGTCTGGGAAAACTGGACAGCTACATGTAATAGAATGAAATGAGAACACTCCCTAGCAGCATATACAAAAATAAACTGAAAATGGATTCGAGACCTAAATGTAAGATTGGACACTATAAAACTCTTAGAGGAAAACATAGGA
>NC_041218.1:42952712-42966708 GCF_002837175.3 Physeter macrocephalus
TGGTGGTGTGCTGAATTGGGTGATTGGGATTGACATGTATACACTGATGTGTATAGAACTGATGACTAATAAGAACATGCAGTATAAACACAAAGAACAGAAAACAACTAATACTAAACTTTCTTTGGGTTATTTGTATGGAAATATGTTAATATAAATGTTTCAGACATTACATGAAATTTCTAAAAATCTTATATGTTCTGGTATAATGTTATAATTCATAATTCTAGTTATTACTTTAAAATGTATACCTCAGAAATAACTAAATTTCCCTGTCAATTGCATTATTATGAACTTTCATCAAATCTTTAACAGTGGTCATTTTTAAGTCTTTTATCATTTACAGACAGTTCTGGGTGTACTCTGATGCTTTTGCAAAAATGTTCCTATAAAAGGGTTTCACCTTCAAGGAATTCATGGAAAAAACTCTGACAAGTACAGTTTTCTGGTAACTGACTATACTGCTGAACTGAATGAATAAGCATTTTCACAACTCTAATGGAAAACTGATGAATTCATAAAACTGCTAACAAAAGATTAAGAGGAAAAAAAATTAATTACATGGAACTGAGTGAACTGATGAGGATGAGTATAATTTTTGTGACTTTCTCTTTGAATTAAAAAAAAAATTCCACAAGGACTCAGAGGCAAAATTATACAAATCAATTTTCACTGCAAAGTAAAGGAGCTGTTACAGTGGAGGATTACTGGACTGAATGTCAATATTATGACATAGTATGAGTGTGTTTCGTGTTTGGTAATTGCAATCATTGTTGCTTTTGTTGTGGTCATCCATTTACAATGCTTGGTGTCAGTTTATTTATCTCTTGTAAAAATAAAATATAATGTGTGTGTGTGAGTTGTGAAAAAAAAAACATTACCCTTAAATAAGATGTAAAAATTAAATTATATTGTAAAATTTAAAGCAAAAAAAAGATATTTAGCATTATCTGACAGAGACCTTATAATAACTGTGATTAAAATGATCAAGGATTTACATGACAAGATGGAGAAATTTCAGTAGAGAACTGGAAATTATATAAAAAGAAAATTCTAGAATTGAAAAATAATATAGCTGAAATTAAGAAATCAGTAGATGGCGTTGATAGTCACAGTTTAAGACAGAATTAGTAAACTGAAAGGTCAAAAAATATATATATCCAGAATGATGCTGGGGAGAATAGGGCAGACACAATATTTGAAGAGATAATGGCTAAAAATTTTCCAAAATTGATGAAAGACATTGAGCCACAGATGTAGGAGATGCTATTGGCTTCCAAGCAGGATAAATACAAAGAAAATCACAGCTAATTACTTCAGAGTAAAACTGCTGAATAACGAATTTTAAAAGTAGCCAGAGGAAAATGTAGATCACTTTCAAAGGAGCAACAATAAGTAAGCCTAGTAGGTGATATTTTCAGAGAGCTTACCGAAAATAATAGCCAATATAGAAGATTATATGCAGCAAAAATATCCTTCAAAAGACATTTTCAGGCAAATGAAAACAGATTTTGTCACCACCGGAAAGTACTAGAAGTCCTAAAGGAAAATACTAATGGGTGTTTGGGCAGAAGGGAAATTATCACAGATCACAGCTTGGAGGTGCAGAAAGAAACTGAAAAGCAATGGAAAGGTAAATTTGTGCATAAATCTAAAAGAATATTGCCATAAAATAATACATTTATGCTTTATGGGGTCTTACATGTATAAAGAATTAAAATAAATGACAAAAATAGCATATAAGTCTGATGAGAGGTAAATGGAATTGAGTATTCTGAGGTCCTTGAATTGTCTTGGAAATGGAAATGGGTAAGACACTAATTTATATTAGAAATGAATAAACCAGGGAGCATGTTTCCATTTCTATGATAGTTAATAAAAGAATGTAAAACTAACAGGATAATAGAAAAGGAATATGGAAATTTAAAATCCAAATGGAGGCAAGAAAGGAGAAAAAAGAACAGATGGGAACAAACAGAAAACAAAAAGTTAAGAAGGTAGATTTAAATCCAAATGCATCAATACATCAAGCATTAATGGACTAAATATTACAATTTAAAGACAATATTGTCAGCTTAGTTAAAGAACAAAACCTGGGAATTCCTTTGTATGTTATTTGTTGCTTTTAATATTTTTTGTCTTTAATTTTTGTCAATTTGATTACTATCTGTTTCAGTATGTTCCTCCTTGGGTTTATCCTGCTGGGACTCTGTACTTCCTGAACTGGGGTGATTGTTTCCTTTTCAGCTATTATATCTTCAAATATTTTCTCAGGTCTTTCTCTCTCCTCCTGGGACCCCTATAATGCAAATGTTGGTGTGATTAATGTTGTCCAGTGGTCTCTTAGACTGTCCTCATTTCCTTTCATTCTTTTTTCTTTATTCTGTTCTGCAGCAGTGATTTCCACCATTCTGTCTCCCAGCTCACTTATACATTTTTTTTGCCAGAGTTATTCTGCTATTGATTCCTTCTAGTGTATTTTTCATTTCAGCTGTTGTACTGTTCATCTGTATTCTTTACTTCTTGTAGGTCTTTGTTAAACATTTCTTGTATCTTCTTGATCTGTGCCTCCATTCTTTTTCCAAGATCTTGGATCATCTTTACTATCATTACTCTGAATTCATTTTTTGTGCTATGAGATTAGAAATCAACTACAAGAAGAACAAAACCTAATTATATGAGACTTAAAAGCAACATGCCTTAAGTATAAGGATACAAGAAGGTTGAAAGTAAAAAGATGGAAAAAGACTTCTCAGACAAATATGAACCAACAGGAAATTGGTATATTTAGTATCCAAAGTAGAAGTTAAGGTAAGAAGCATTACTGGAGTAAGAGGGTATGCAGCTCACTCGGGCGTTTGAGCTGTTTGTGAAGCTCAGAAGGGCCCTGCCTCAGCTTGGAGATGGACCAGGAAGCTAACTTAGTCAAGAGGCACCAGATTCAAAGTATTTGAAGATAGAATGTGTGTGCTTGTGTATGTGTGTATGTTTAGGGGAAAACACAAGGGATAGAGTAGCATTCAAAAGGAGGAGAAATGTAACATGTAACATTTTCTTTTTATGAATCAAATAAATACTGGCTTGGAGCTTTCCCACCCTCACCCCTGTTTTTTTGGGGTAAGCATTATTAAGAAATGTTATTAATAATAGGTCACACTTATCAAATGCTTACTGTTCTAAGTGCTTTGCAGGTATTAACTTATTTAATCCTCACAACAACCCTAGGAGGTAGGTATCTTTATTACCATTTCTGTTTTACAGATGGAAAACCCAGCAACTGGCAGAGCTGGTATTCAGAACAAGGCAGCCCCCTGCCAGAGTCCCTGCTCTAAACTCTATGCAATCTGGCCTGTGAAATTTACAATCTGTCCGACTTTATGGATAAACATATCAAACCTCTCACAAACTATCCCTTCAATTTTGATGACTCTAAGTTGTATTGCAAATTGTGCACAAGGGGTTAGAGAGGGGTGTGAGAAGGAATACATGTTCATTGGGGGTCTACAGTGAACCCAGTACTCATCAGGGTATAACAACTTTACATGTAGATATTATGAGCCCCATTTTAAATATGAGGAAAATAATGTTCAGGGACATTCAGAGACTTAACAAGTCACTTTAAGAACAGGAAAGGGATTCTCTCCTGGTCCATTTGACTCCATTGCCTCTTCCCAATAAACCACATTGGCTTGTTACACTATTAGAGTACACTGATTAAATCTTGGTGTGTTGCTTCTTCAAGGTTGTCAACCTCTGCTAAATGACTTGTATGTCTTCAGAAGTGTGGGGATAGTGTTGTTGCACTTTACTAATTTTACCACTAGATGGTGGTGTAACACCATAAATCTTTTCTGCTATGGGCCCAGAGGAAGGTGATTTCAGAGCCTGGGGGCATTGGAGGGCAGGATGCTACTTCAAAGTAGCATGAGAAAGCATGGAAAAAAGGAACCCCTCTCTTGGCCCTGACATTCTGGTCCTTGACGTTAAACTCTGAGAAGGCTAGAGAGTTTGACCCTCAGTGAGCTTCAGGATGTATAGTACTGACAGCCTGGGCTTTTCTCAGACAGTTTGGGTTGAACTCCTGGCTTCACCAAGCCCTGGTGAGTGGACTTGGGCACGCACTCATCCACAATGAGCTCCCCTATCTCAGAAGTTCCTGCCAGTGAGGTGAGGTTTCTAGGCATCTAGGAACTTGGCACTGCAGTAGGTATTCAGAAGACTGTAGATTAAAAAACTCAGTAATCCTACTGGGGTATAGTCTGCCCCTGCTCAGCCACTTTCCTATCCTCCTCCTGCCCCTTCTGGGGACTTCCTTGAGGTTACAGAGTCACCTGGGATTAGAACCCAGATCAAGGCTCTTCCCTGATGTGCTGGCAATTATATGAAGAGCTTCCTTTAACAAAATTGTTTTGGGGAGATAGTCATAAACTTGATGGGTTTAACTGTATTATTTTGACTCTGCAAAAGTGTTAAGGGCATGAAAGACAAAGTATAAGGAACTGCTTCACATTGGAGGCATGGCAACTATGCAATGTGGGATCCTGGATTGGGATCCTGGACCAGAAAAAGGACATCAGCGGGACAATTGGTGACATTTGAACATAGTCTGTAGATTAGTTAATAGTATTGTTTAAAGTTAGTTTCTTGGTTTTGATTATCGTACTGTGGCTATATAAAATGTTAACATTTGCGGAAGGTGGGTGAAGGGTGTACATGAATTCTTGTATTATTTTGCAACTGTTTGTCAAGTCTGAAATTATTGAGTCTGAAAGCTCATTAGGAAAATAATTTGTGAAAACGTTACCTTAACATTATTATGGAATATTTCAAACATACAGAAAAATACAGAGAATAAAAATAACCACTTGTATAGGTGACTCAAGGGTGCTGTGTGTGGGGGGTGGGTTGGGGGGAAAAGAGAAGCGAGTGGCTCCTGAAGGAGTTAAGCATCGTTGTCTCGCTGTCTTTCTATACCCAAAGTTGGCTCCTGATGACTGAATCAGACCACTATTTTTCAGGCAAAGGCCATTTAAATTTTTGGGGGGGGGATTTTTTTTTTTTTTTTTTTTTTTTTTTTTGCGGTACGCGGGCCTCTCACTGCTGTGGCCTCTCCCGTTGCGGAGCACGGGCTCCGGACGCGCAGGCTCAGCGGCCATGGCTCACGGGCCCAGCCGCTCCGCGGCACGTGGGATCCTCCCGGACCGGGACACGAACCCGCGTCCCCTGCATCGGCAGGCGGACTCTCAACCACTGCGCCACTAGGGAAGCCTGCCATTTAAATTTTTGACAGCCTCTACTTTAGGACAATTTAGCAGAAAATTCAGTGATGAGACCATGGTATTTGATAATGAGATGGCACCCTATGCCTTAAGCCTTACTTAGTAATTCTCTTGGGAAATAGTTTTCTTCAGTCCTCATTTTTTATTACAGGGTTATAATGATTAGTGGCTAAAACTAAAACATATATAGATAAAAATGGCCTCAGCTGCTTAATGTTTCATTGACCTTTTTTCTTTAACTTAAAAAAAAATGAAATTTTAGAAGTTGTAGATTTACAGAAAAAATTGCAAAGAAAGTACAAAGAGTTCCCACATACCCTGCAGCCAGTTTCCCTTATTATTAACATCTTAACATTGGTATGGTACATTTGTTGCAATTAATGAACCAATACTGATATATTGTTATTAACTCAAGTGCATGCTTTATCTCCTTAGTCTTTACCCAATGTGCCTTTTCTGTTCCAGAATCCTCTCTAGGCTATCACAGTAAGTTTAGTTTTCATGTCTACTTAAACTACTCTGGGCTGTGATCATTTCTCAGACGACTTTTGTAACTTTGTGATGACCTTGACAGTTTTGATGAGTACTGGTCAGGTATTTTGTAGGATGTCCCTCCTTTGGGATTTGTCTGATATTTTTCTCATGATTAAACTGGGGTCATGTATTTTTTTTTAGGGAAGAGCACAGAGGTAAAATGACATTTTCATCACATCATATCAAGAGCACACACCATCAACATGACCTATCACTCCTGATGTTGACCTTGGTCACCCGACTGAGGTAGTGTTTGTCATATTTCTCCACCGTAAAGTCACTCTTATTTTCTCCCTTTCTATCTTGTGCTCTTTGGAGGGAAGTCATTGTGTGCAGTCCACATTTACGGAGCTGGGAGTTCTACTCTGCCACTTTGAGGGCAGAGTCTCTACATAAACTATTTGGAATTTTTCTGCATGGGAGATTTGTCTCTTCTCTCCCTTTTATTTATTTTTTCAATCATTTATATGTCAGTATGAACTCATGAATACTTATTTATTCTATACTTTGGATTTTAATCCAAAACTTCTTTATTTCGTTGCTCAAATTGTTTCAGGCTTGGCCATTGGGAGCGCTTTCAGTTGGCAAGACTGGAATTCGAGAGGTGGGTTGTGTAGGATGTGGATGTGGGGATATACACAGAAAAGTGTTAACTGATATTGGTGCCATAATAAGATCATTTGTAAATAATTTAAAAGATTTGCTATTTAATGTCAAAACCGTCAAAGAAGAATATGTATTAAAATGCAAAACTGCATAGGTAATAATTAAGTTGGAATAAAGACTGCAGAGAAAGTTAGGTTTTGCAGTAGGCTGTTTTGTGCCTCAGACTCTTAGGGGTACAATCACTTGTCTCTTTATTAAGCACATGTATACACCACTCTTCCCTTTGCTGCCTCCTCGTTTTGTGCCCACTAGACTGTGTGTCTGACTCTCTACAGTGCCCACGAGAGTACCTGGTCCACAGTAGGCATCCAGATGCAGAAAGATGCTCATTGCAGCACTGTTAATAGTAATAAAAATGGGAAACAATATGAATGTCTAAAAAGGGCATGGTTTGGTAAACAAGGGCATATACACTTAATGGAATGTTGTACAGTCTTTCTAAATGATGGTTGTAAAGACTATGTTGTAACCTCAAAAAAAGCATATGGATTTTCTAAAAAATCTGACTTCTCCTGCATCCTTTCTGAAGAAGCTGCTGGAGGATGTGTTTCTGCAGAAAAAACAGAATTGGAAAGACCCTCAGGACTCCAGATACTGGAGTTAAGAGTTACAGACTTTAAATTAGCTATACTTACTAAGTTCGAGGAATAAAAAAAAAATAGAGTAAACAAACAAAAAAGAAGCCATGGGATACTGGAATCAATAGCAGAGAGGGGAGATTCAGTATCGGAGAGAGGTGAAGGGAATCCACAGGGTGATGATGAAGGAAGTTCCCAGGATGGCAGCCACTTGCAGACAGAGAAGGCAGCCAGCATATGCTGAGAACTGTGAATTCTAAGATGCCTGCTGCCTTATGACCATCCTTGTGACCTTGGGACTAAATGTCTGGGCAAGACTGGCCCAGATTCTTAGCACTTGGCTTGTCCTGACTATGTATCGTTAAAGTTCCTGCATTCCCTCTTTGCCTTGATGCTTGGATTAGCTTGAAAATACTCCTGACAGCTGACATAAGATGACTGTGAATTTAGGGAAAAACTACAGAGTAGCCTCCTCCCTCTGAAGTGTCTATTTCTGATGGACATCTAGTACATGATCAAAATTATAGTTCTTTCAAATGCTCTAAACTTGCTGATCCTTATGATTTCCAAGACTCACTCATGACCTTGCCCATTGACATCCCCAGAAAGGGCTCTTGCAAATTCTCAAGGAAGCTGAAGCCAGATTATGACTCAGACACTTTGTTATCTTATTTTCTTTCAGGAGCCTTTATATAATAGTATCAATATTATCATTCTCTCAAACAGTTAGGTCTGTGCTTCCTAGTCAATTTTTTTAAACTACAAAGAAAAGGTAGGGAATGATTAATACAAAAGTCAGGAAGCGGTTATCTCTTGGGGAAGGGCACTGTGGCAGAGGCTATGTGTGATGGGCAGCACTGTTTGGATATAAAGGAAGACCACGATGGCCAAGACCTCCTTTACAATAAAGTTCAGGCCATGTGGTAGTTTTCACTAAAGAAAGCAGAGATGTGTCACTTCTTGAGAAAGGCAGTTAAAGGCAGATATGAATTCTCCATGCCCTCTCTGTTTTTTAAAATTTTTATTTTGTATTGGAGTATAGTCGATTTACAGTGTTGTATTAGTTTCAGGTGTACAACAAAGTGATTCAGTTATACATATACATATATCTATTCTTTTTCAGACTATTGAGCAGAGTTCCCTGTGCTATACAGTAGGTCCTTTTTGATTATCTATTTTATATATAGTAGTGTGTATATGTTAATCCCAAACTCCTAGTACCATATGATGTTTGTCTTTTTCTGTCTGACTTACTCACTTAGTATGATAATCTCTAGGTCCATCCATGTTGCTGCAAATGGCATTATTTCATTCTTTTTTTATGGCTGAGTAATAGTCCATTGTGTATATGTACCACATCTTCTTTATCCATTCATCTGTCAATGGACATTTAGGTTGCTTCCATTCTTGGCTATTATAAATAGTCATGCCCTCTTTCTTATTTGCCATACTTGACTAGGAGCAAAAAACCTCCAAGATGGTAGAATTACAAGATGCAAGCAACCTAAAGTCTTAAATTACTGCTGGAGGTGTTGAGAAGAGTTCCTTAGCCTGCATGGACTGTGATGTGAACAAGGTATAAATGTGTGTGTGTGATGTGTGTGCATGTATTTTAAGCTAATGAAATTATGAGATCTGTCTGTAGTTGCTACAGTATACTATGGGGGTTCTAAGGTATTCATAATATTCTATTTCTTGAACTGGGTAATGGGTAAATGGGTGTTTATTATTATTCATTAAACTGCATATATTTTATATACTTATTGTACCTATGATACATTTCACAATAAACACAGTCACCCTCTTCTGTACATTATGACCACCTTAAATTGAAAGTTAATTAATCCTGTTAACTGAATAGGAGATGTAGGAATATAAATTGGAGAAGCGTTTTGGGAAAGTTTTCACACTATATCTCAACAACCTAAATATTATCCTTTGATTCAGTAGTTCCACTTCTAAGAGTTGAACATATGGAAATAATCCTAAATATTAAAAAAGTTGTATGCAGAAAGATGCTCACTGCAGTATTATTAATAGTGGTTTGTTAAAGTAGCATGTGTCCACTCAATGGAATGTCATGCAGCTTTTCCAAATGACGGTTGTAAAGACTATGTTTAACCTCAAAAATGTATATGATAGGCTAGATTAAAAAAAGAGAATACAAACTTTTGTCTATTGGATGAGTATAGCTATGTAAAAACATTGTGAAACAAAAAGCTCTGTGCAGCATTTGCCAAGTTCATCCTATGCCTAAGTAGTCTTTTTAAAAAAAATTTTTGGCTGTGTTGGGTCTTCGTTGCTGCGTGCAGGCTTTCTCTAATTGCGGTGAGTGGGGGCTACTCTTCATCGCGGTGCGCGGGCTTCTCATTGCTGTGGCTTCTCTTATTGTGGAGCATGGGCTCTAGGCGCGCAGGCTCAGTAATTGTGGCACGCGGGCTCAGTAGTTGTGGCTTGCAGGCTCTAGAGTGCAGGCTCAGTAGTTGTGGCACACAGGCTTAGTTGCTCCTCAGCATGTGGGATCTTCCCAGACCAGGGATCAACCTGTGTCCCCTGCATTGGCAGGCAGATTCTTAACCACAGAGCCACCAGGGAAGCCCCTATGCCTAAGTATTCTTTAGCAATACAGCAATACAGTTGAAAGAATTGTACACATTTGTGGGTGAGGATGGAGGAGGTTAAGACTGAAAAGGCAGGGCTGTGAAGGGGAGAGGGACAAGGTTAATTTTGGTCCAGTGGCTGGAACTGTGACAGATAGGATTCAGTTATTTGTTAAATGAATGTGAGATGACCCCTAAAATTCCTCCCATTGTGTCTAAGACCTTGCATTTCATCATCTGAAAAGAAGTTATAAGATGTTCTGTTATAATGTTCTTTCTCCTCAAGACTTTCCAGTCATGAAGGCTTTCTCAGAAAGACAGAACACTCATGGATATAAAGTCAGTTTCTAAGAAGGTGGACAAACATACCTTCCCTACTTTCCTCTCCTCTTTTCCCTCTGAAAGAACAAACCGCCCTTCCTTACCACAGTAAATTCAGTCCTTCACTTGTTTACTCTCTCAATTAAGCCACCATGTTTTAAAGTAGTAAGACATGTTACCACTTCTCAAAGGTCTTTAATTGCCTTACGACTATTTCTCTTTGGAGGGCTGCCAGGGTGATGGAATCTCAGATCACAGACACAGTTAAGATGGACAAAAAAAGAAAGATACAAGAAGGAGGTAAAAATGCCCATAATGAACTCACATATCTTGAGGAAACCTTTAATCTAATGAGAATGGATTTTGTTGAGAAGAACTCTACATGAACAATTAATTATTCATGGAAGAGACATCATTAGGATTTCATTTTGTTTAAAGGCCTCTAAGTGACTTAGGCAATTGGGTCAAGCTGGAGAAGAATTTCAAGAAAGAGACAAGGGAATGCTTTTCATCATACTGACTTTTTCTAATATTTTTATGATAGTTATTATGACTTGGCACATTAATTACATTCCAACTAAAAACCTCCAGTGCTTTGCCTGGGCAAGAGTTTCCACAGGGGTGGGTCATGGACCAGTACGGTCAGATGGAAGCAGATTGACAGAAATTTCTGAAAGGATTAAAAGATTTATTTCAGAATTCTGTAATAATTCAATGTGGCTTTTTGGTTACTTTGGGAGTGTACGGAGTCTCACTGAAATAACAATGGGATTTGTGGAACCTGTGACATTTGCACTCAGTGATCCTTTTCCCAGGGCCCTAGGGGAGGGGGGCACCTGCATTTGTAGTAAGTGTAAAGTAAGATACTTTAATATAAACCTCAGAGATCTGGAGTATTATAGGCCCTTACTGCCTGTGTGTCTTAAAGACAACCATCAAAAATTGGTGTCAGGTTGAGATTTCAAAGTGACATTTATTCTAAATGTAGAGAAATAGGGTAAATTTATAGAGAGGCATTGAATACGGGATCAATTTCAACGGACACTGAAGAAATGTTAGTTGAATTAATTCAGGAGTTTTTGTCTGTGTTTGTATCCCAAGCACCCAGGACAGTGCCTGGCACAGAGTAGGTGCCCAGTAAGTATTAGTTGTTGAGGAATTTTAAGGGTGAAATAGTAAATCAGGGCAAGTCTGTGTGGGCACCAAGTAGGGGTTGCAGTTGTGGGGTGGAGTTGGTAAAAGGGAGAACCTCTTCCCTGTTTGGGAACCAAACAGCCCTGTAACACCTTTAGGATAATGAAGTGTTAGAGTTAGCACCCTAGGCCTGAGGTGGAGCGGTAGAGAGGAGACAGCTGCAGATGTGGAGTAGGAAACCTTGGGGTTGAAGTCTTAGCTGAGTCCTGGGCCAGCAGTCACAGCAGCGGCAACCACCATATACAAAGACTACTACATGTTGCAGTAGGATGGAGAGTCAATGAACAATAAATGCAACAGGTAAGTAAATTATAGATCATGGTAGAAGGTGATAAGTGCTATAAAAAACTTTTAAAATAGGGTCATGCCTAATACGGTTTCATTTACAAAAATCTACTTCACATGTTTTCAGAAACATGTCTCATGGAAAAACAAGATATTCCTTTATCTTTATACATTCCCAGGAACACATTTTTATCCTCACTGCTTAACTGATGATGATATCAAGCCAACATTTAGGCAATTTTTATACAATGGCAGCTCTAATTTTTCAGCAGCAAAGTTTTCCCAGCAGCTCCCATATTTTAATATCATAACTAACTACATATATATGTGTTTATCTGTCTCAGCCTCTCTGTACCTCCATGTTAGGTAGAGTGGTGAGATGGCATGTTGTTTTCTTAGCTTGACACATACCACAGCCAGAATTCCATGACATGGTTTACACATTTTACAGCTAAATGTTTAGGCCTTGAGAACAGGCCTTCCTCTCTTAAAATCAAATGCTTTGCTTTCAACACTGCTTCCTTCATGTGGTGCAAGGAGAAGTCTCGCCCCGAGTTTGGCCCTGAGTGGGACACACAAGCACTGGGATGAAGCAGAGAGCCGGGGCCGAAGGAAATGTTTTTTCTGTTAGCTTAGCTTGTGGCCAGACAAAAAGAATTTGATTTCATACCAACCAAACAGACGCTTCTGGGTAGGGAAACGGACACTAATGTTTGTGATTGAGTCTCAGGATGGTTCCACCCTGCCCTGCTTTCTTTTACCTTATTAATATCTTGTGGTTCTTGCCTCGTAAGTCCTAAGAATTTTAGGATTTGGGTACCCAGTAATAGTTTACAATAAAAATATGGGCTTTGTTTTCTGGATCCTTTTTTGGGAAAAATAGAATTTGCCAAGGTGCCTTTCTTCCTTTATCTCTATCCTATACAATCCTTCCCACCTTCCACATTTTAGTCTAAAGGTAGCTGTACTTTACTCATTCAAATCTAGGAAGCACATTGGTCAGAAGGTTGAACACTAAAGCTCTTTCCTCTTATCCACAGAAGAATAAACTAGAGGTTTCATGCATCACTCTGATGGTATTCTGTTCCCTCCACCACTGTAATTCCATTATTACAGGAAAAGAAAAAGATGATGATACTTGGATGGAAGGGGGTCAGTGCAATACAAATTCTTGGAAATGTGTGAGTGGTGTGCATTAAGATGTCAGGTTTCCATCTCATTTATGTTTGTTTTGTAGACACTACAAGTAGGTAACCTGCAAAGAAGCTGGGGGGTGGTGTGTGGAGGAGCCATAGCTCCAAATGCTACCTCCACATTAGGATTACTATTACCATTTGGCATGGGGCCAAAGTTTCATCTTCTAACCACTGAGATTCTTCAATTTGTGGGAAAAAAGGAAAATAAATCAAAACAATGGTATAGTTTTAAATTCTTCTCTGAGAAAAATGATGTCAGCCAAATCTGTACCTTTAAGCCAGTATGACCTGCCTATGAGGGCAATTGGCAAAGAGTAACTGTGGGTGCTTTAGCTCAGTGGGCTTAATTTTTCGATTTTAAATTCCAGTTTCATCCCTGTTATACTTGGTTTCTGTCATTGGCTGGGTCTCACAGCATCAGCCTTACTTTTGCTGGATGGATTTTGTGTTGGAACTTTGTTTCCCCAACTTTGACCAACAGATGGCCAAAGAACTCAAGTTCTGGCCCATTTCCCCTCCTGTTTCAAGTATATTCAACGTAGGGTCTGCGCATAAAATACCCACCTGGGCTCAGGTTAGGCCACCATAATTGCCTAAATATTTGGATTTCAAACAGTAAGAGCAGTGCTAATTCTCAACCACAAACCACCATGACTACGGTCATGATGAAGGTACTCTGGATGCGCTGAGAAGTCTTGTTCCCTATCTGCAGCCTGAGACTACAGTCTCAAGCCTTCTTTTGAAGACTGAAGACTCGCCTCTAGGTTGGAAGGGTCATCATTTGCTTAAGAGGGACACCAAATTTTTTTTTAACATCTTTATTGGAGTATAATTGCTCTACAGTGGTGTGTTAGTTTCTGCTTTATAACAAAGTGAACAGCTATATATATATCCCCATATCTCCTCCCTCTGGTGTCTCCCTCCCACCTTCCCTATCCTACCCCTTTAGGTGGTCACAAAGCGCCAAGCTGATCTCCCTGTGCTATGCGGCTGCTTCCCACTAGCTATCTATTTTCCATTTGTTAGTATATGTAAGACCGTGCCACTCTCTCACTTTGTCCCAGCTTACCCTTCCCCCTCCCCATGTCCTCAAGTTCATTCTCTACGTCTGCGTCTTTATTCCTGTCTTGCCCCTAGGTTCTTCGGAATTTTTTTTTTTTTAGATTCCATATATATGTGTTAGCATACGGTATTTATTTTTCTCTTTCTGACTTACTTCACTCTGTATGACAGACTCTAGGTCCATCCACCTCACTACAAATAACTCAATTTCGTTTCTTTTTATGGCTGAGTAATATTCCATTGCATATATGTGCCACATCTTCTTTATCCATTCATCTGTC
>NC_041218.1:42966956-42967987 GCF_002837175.3 Physeter macrocephalus
GTAAATAGAGCTGCAATGAACATTTTGGTACATGACTCTTTTTGAATTATGGTTTTCTCAGGGTATATGTCCAGTAGTGGGATTTCTGGGTCGTATGGTAGTTCTATTTTTAGTTTTTTAAGGAACCTCCATACTGTTCTCCATAGTGGCTGTATCAATTTACATTCCCACCAACAGTACAAGAGGGTTCCCTTTTCTCCACACCCTCTCCAGCATTTATTGTTTGTAGATTTTTTCTTGATGGCCATTCTGACTGGTGTGAGATGATATCTCATTGTAGGTTTGATTTGCATTTCTCTAATGATTAGTGATGTTGAGCATCCTTTCATGTGTTTGTTGGAAATCTGTATATTTTCTTTGGAGAAATGTCTATTTAGGTCTTCTGCCCATTTTTGGATTGGGTTGTTTTGTTTTTTTGATATTGAGTTACATGAGCTGCTTGTAAATTTTGGAGATTAATCCTTTGTCAATTGCTCCATTTGCAAATATTTTCTCCCATTCTGAGGGTTGTCTTTTCATCTTGTTTATGTTTTCCTTTGCTGTGCAAAAGCTTTTAAGTTTCATTAGGTCCCATTTGTTTACTTTTGTTTTTATTTCCATTTCTCTAGGAGGTGGGTCAAAAAGGATCTTGCTGTGATTTATGTCATAGAGGTATCTCTCCATCTGTTTGTGTCATCTTTAATTTCTTTCATCAGTGTCTTAAGAGTTTTCTGCATACAGGTCTTTTGTCTCCTTAGGAAGCTTTATTCCTAGGTATTTTATTCTTTTTGTTGCAGTGGTAAATGGGAGTGCTTCCTTCACTTCTCTTTTAGATTTTTCATCATTAGTGTATAGGAATGCAAGAGATTTCTGTGCATTAATTTTGTATCCTGCTACTTTACCAAATTCATTGATTAGCTCTAGTAGTTTTCTGGTAGCATCTTTAGGATTCTCTATGTATAGTATCATGTCATCTGCAAACAGTGACAGCTTTACTTCTTTTCTGATTTGGATTCCTTTTATTTATTTTTCTTCTCTGATTGCTGTGACTA
>NC_041218.1:42968071-42971818 GCF_002837175.3 Physeter macrocephalus
AGAGGAAATGCTTTCAGTTTTTCACCATTGAGAATGATGTTGGCTGTGGGTTTGTCATATATGGCCTTTATTACGTTGAGGTAAGTTCCCTCTATGCCTACTCTCTGGAGGTTTTTTATCATAAATGGGTGTTGAATTTTGTCAAAAGCTTTTTCTGAATCTACTGAGATGATCATATGGTTTTTCTCCTTCAATTTGTTAATATGGTATATCACATTGATTGATTTGCAAATATTGAAGAATCCTTGTGTTCCTGGGGATAAACCCCACTTGATCATGGTGTATGATCCTTTAAATGTGCTGTTGGATTCTGTTTGCTATTATTTGGTTGAGGATTTTTGCATCTATGTTCATCAGTGATATTGGCCTGTAGTTTTCTTTTTTTGTCACATCTTTGTCTGGTTCTGGTATCAGGGTGATGGAGGGACACCAAAATTTTTATATCCCATGTGGTAGGCAGAATAATGCCAATACAAAAATGTTCACCTCAGAATCCCCAGAACTTCTGACTATGTTATGTTACATGGAAAGAGGGAATTAAAGTTACAGAAAGAATTAAGCTACTAATCAGCTGATCTTAAAATCAGGAAATTATTCTGGATTATAGAGGTGGGCCTAATGCAATTATAAGGGTCCTTTAAAGTAGAAGAGGGAGGCAGAAGAGGAGGTCAGAATTAGAGTTCTGAAGATGATTTGCTACTAGCTTTGAAGATAGAGTAAGAGGCTATGAGCCAAGAAATGTAGAAATGTACGTATCATATGTGTAGGAGGCCTCTAGAAGCTAGAAAAGGCAAGGAAATGGATTCTTTCCTAGAGTCTCTGGCAGGAACACAGCCCTGATGACTTGATTGTGGCCCAGTAAGACCCATTTCTGACTTTTGACCTCTGTAACTGTAAGATAGTAAATTTGTGTTGTTTAAAGCCACTAGTTTGTGGAAAACTGTTAAAGCAACAATAGGGAACAAATATACCCCTCAACAACAAAAAAGGCCCTTTCTATTCCACGATGAATTTTTATAACCTAAAAAAAAAAATCCATTCTTAAACATGTAAGATTAAACTGCTACTTAATATACCTGGACCACTGGATATAAATACAGCTTTGTGCACATCCTTAATTAAATCCTTAAATACGAAATTTAAATATGAAAGTGTTTGCTCAAAGTATATGGACATTTCAGAGACTTTGGAGACAAATTTCCTGATAAAAAATGCACAATCTCTCCAGAAGTGTATAGAGTGCTGTTTCTGTGAGCTCTTGCCAATACTGTGAAATTTATTTTAAAATCTTTGCCAATTGTTAGATGTAAAATTGTTTTTCACATATACAATAAATATTCATTGAGTAGTCACTTTGTGCCAAGCACTACACTGTGCAATGTGTTATTTTAATTTGAAAATGTTTAGTTGCCTGTTGAGATTGAACATCTTTTCATAAACTCAATATTACAGATACATATATATTTCCTGTTTGTAAAGCTCACTCTGGCTGTGGTGAGATGAATGGACAGTGGTAGGGGACTCGGGGCCAGAACTGAGGTCCAGCGATCCCTATGCTATGGCAATAGTGCAAGTGGTGGCTGAGAATGGCTGGGCTGGGCGTGTGCAGTGCAGAGGATGAGAAGTGGTCAGGTTTGGGGTGTCCTGTTGGGTAGAGCTCAGAGGGCTTGCCGATGGATTGCAATGGGGGCTGTGGGGGAAAGAGGGAAATCAGAAAGTCATCGTGTGAGATAAAGGCAACCTATAAAGGCATGTGAAAATGCCTTCTAGCATATGTCTAGTGAGCAATAATTGTTTTTTCTATTTGTAATTTCTTCTGTTTTCCCTGGGAATTTGATCATTTTTGGATCAAATGACTCAAGTTAGTTCTTGGTGCTAATTAATGTTGACCGCAGCCAGAACTCCCCAAGAGCACATCTGTAGTGGAACAAATTTGCCTGTGTTACTTGCTACAGCAAAGAAGACCATACCAGGAAGCAACTCAGGATTTAAACTTGTGTCAGGTGATTCTGTGGAGTGTTTAAAGAAGCGGGGTACTTCTCTGGATTTGATACTGTCAGGAAGTAAAATCAAACCTATGCTTAGATAACAATAATTTTTATCTGGGAGATGAGAGAGAAATGGAGTGGAACTAAAGACGTAATTAGCAAAAAGGCAGTGGTCACTCATGTTAGCTGAAAGAGGGAGACATTTGTTTATTTTAATGTTTTTCCCAGTATCCTTGTTTTTGTCTGTACTCAGACATAATTTGAGAGGAGTCTTACCTCCGTCTCACTCTATCATGATCCCAGAGTGACCTCATCTGATGTTGGTGTTCTGTGAAATTGTATCTCTAGTAGAACATCAGGGTCTTGATGTTAGTGCCAGCTGATGGCTTTCAGAGATTTTTTTTTTCTAATTCTCACTTTTGGTCGAGGGCAGATAAAGTTAGGTCACAGGACATTAATCTGTGATGTTGAGATTTTCACCATTACTGAAATTCTGCTTGTCAGGAGGTTGTCCAGAGAATATCATTTGTACTTGAACAAGTTAGCACTTCTTGCTCCTTTGATTGCAGGATACATTGTTGAATGATCTGACGTGACAGTGGTTGCGCATGAGACAATGGTTGTCTCTGTACAGGATGTCCCAGTCAAGTGGGATATAGGCAATTATGAAAGACAAAATTAGTCTTTGTAGTAAGCTGTAAAGTCAGGGGCCAGATGACTAAATGCAGGCCAGGAAAACATGTCCTGAAGTCCAGGTGGGTCTCCTCTAGGGATGCAGGTCATGCCCCTTTCTTTTAGTCTAATCACAGACTCTTCCATCTCTCCAATTGTACTTATGTTGACAAGGTAAGGAGTATTTACTATAGCATAAATTTGGCCTTAGCTAGTGAACTGAACTAGTTTCTTGGGGCCTTCAGAGTAGAGATAGTGTGAACATAAAAATAATACTGTAAGGAGCACAGATTCTATTGAAAATAGTCATTTTTTACAGAAAAAAAACCCTTTTCTAGTTTTACTCAATTTATATATTATTCATGTAGCAATTTTTAGTACATGAATTTTCAGTTAATGTACTAATAACCCTCATGACTGTATTTAGACGTATACAGATATACAAATATAAGACATAATAAATATAAATATTCTAACTATAGATTTAAAATATAATTAAACTACTGATATATTTCAAAATAGTGTATATATTCTATTGGACTTATCATTACAATTTTTTCCATCATTCATATATATTTAAATGATTATTTCATTAATGAGTGAAATGGCATGAAAGAACTTGATCCTTAAATGATAATACATCTATTTCTGACACTTTATCAAATTAAAATAATAATACACCTATTTCTGACACTTTATCAAATTAGAAAATATTTCTAAACAAAACGAAAAGACAATCCTCAGAAAGGGAGAAAATAATTGCAAATGATGTGACCAACAAGGGCTTAATTTCCAAAATATACAAATAGCTCATACAACTCAACAACAAAAAAACAAACAAGCTAATTGAAAAATGGGCAGAAGACCTAAATAGACATTTCTCCAAAGAAGAAATACAAATGGCCAATAGGCACATGAAAAGATGCTCAACATCGCTAACTATTAAAGAAATGCAAATCAAAACTGCAATGAGGTACCACCTCACACCAGTCAGAATGGCCATCATTAAAAAGTCTACAAATAACAAATGCTGGAGAGGGTGTGGAGGAAAGGGAACCCTCCTACACTGTTGGTGGAAATGTAAGTT
>NC_041218.1:42971887-42974460 GCF_002837175.3 Physeter macrocephalus
CCATATGATCCAGCAATCCCACTCCTGGGCATACACCCAGACAAAACTCTAATTCAAAAAGATGCATGCACCCCTATGTTCATAGCAGCACTATTCACAATAGCCAAGATATGGAAACAACCTAAATGTCCATGAACAGATGAGTGGATAAAGAAGATGTGGTACATATATATAATGGAATACTACTCAGCCGTAAAAAAGAACAAAATAATGCCATTTGCAGCAACAAGGATGCAACTAGATATTACCACACTAAGTGAAGTAAGTCAGAAAGAGAAAGACAAATATCATATGATATCACTTATATGTGGAATCTAAAATATGACACAAATGAACCTGTCTATGAAACAGAAACAGAATCACGGACATAGAGAACAGACTGGTGGTCGCCAAGGGGGAGGGGGCTGGGGGAAGGATAGAGTAGGAGGTTGGGGTTAGCAGGTGTAAGCTTTTATACATAGAATGGATAAACAAAAAGGTCCTACTGTACAGCACAGAGAACTATATTCAATATCCTATGATAAATAGAAAAGAATACTAAAAAAAGAATGTATATATTTATATAAAAAAAGAAAACATTTCTTTCATGGTTGGGAATAAGCCAGAAGTCATTATAATTCTGGATTTATCATCTGAATACGCTGATTTTAATAAGCAAACAATCAAATCACATCCATCTAGGAAACTCCAAAGGCCCCGAGAGGCAGCCAAGGACCCTAAATGAGGGCCCATATGAGTTACGTGGTGATACAAAGAGGGGACTGTAGAAGCCTAGTGTGAGCTGGAAGGAGGCAGCACTGTGAAGAGCCCAGGTGCACACCACCCTGAGAGGGGTTCTGGTTGGAAACGTGTAGAGTTAGAAGACAGAATAAACAAAGGAAAGGGTTTGGATTTGATAAAAGTACATAAATCCAAGTGTAATTATGGAGGGACTTCTGGGACCCCACAGTGTATCATTTCTCCTGCTGATGCTACTTAACTCATTGTAGATGGAAAATCATGTAGCTCTAATTCTGTCTTTCCTCCATCACTCTAGGGAGGACACCATGAACTGGCAGAAACATGCTCACTTTCTAGTGCCCTAGGTGAGCTGACCTTGAATAGCTGCCACACTGAAGTTGTGTAATTCTCACATCAACCTTAGTAGCAGATACTATGGTGATCTTCTTTTTTTAAAAAAAAGCTTTATATTTTAGAATTTAAAAAAATTTTTATTTATTTTTATTGTTGGCTGGGTTGGGTCTTCGTTGCTGCACGTGGGCTTTCTCTGGTTGCGGCGAGTGGGGGCTACTCTTTGTTGCGGTGCGCGGGCCTCTCATTGTGGTGGCTTCTCTTGTTGCGGAGCACAGGCTCTAGGCGCACGGGCTTCAGTAGTTGTGGCATGCGGGCTCAGTAGTTGTGGCGCACAGGCTTAGCTGTTCCGCGGCACGTGGGATCTTCCCAGATCAGGGATCGAACCCGTGTCCCCTGCATTGGTAGGCGGATTCTTAACCACTGCACCACCAGGGAAGTCCCCACTATGGTGATCTTGATGTTCCACAAGAGAAACCTGAAGGTTAGAGCAATTAGTATCTTGCCCACATGCACAAATCTTGTGAGTGAGCTAGCCAGCTGTGAACGCAGGTGGGCTGACTCTAGTGTCCACACTCCTAACCGCCATGCTCTCATGTCACCTCTTGTTGTGGGCCTTTCCCCCCAAATCACAGTCCTTTTGCAAGTGTCCTATGTTAGTGGGGAATCAAGGTTGACTTTGACTCTGAGGTTTTCATGCCGAACAACTGAGTGGGTTGTGGTGTTGCTTCCTACGGTGAGGAAGACAGGAGTGGGCCAGGTCTGGGGAAGGGAGTGAATCAACATTTCTGTTAAGCTTAAGATGCTTATCAGACAGCCAAGTGGAGAGGTGAGTCAGCAGTTGGATTTATAAGACTGGAAAGACTAAGGACAGGGACTTACAAAATTTATTGTCCCCCACAAAAACTCTTTTCTACTCCATCATGAATTTCAAGAGAGAGATATTGAGAGAGAGAAAGCATGGCAAAATGGTAAACATTATCATTACTGAATATAAGAGATAGGTATACAGGTGTTCACTGTATTCTTTTTACTTTTGGTAATGTTTGAAATTTTTCCTAACAAGATATTACCTGTGAATTCTTTACTGAATCTGTCCTCCCCTCTCCTTGTGCTCTCATGTTCTTTGCTGGTTTGGATTCCAGGCAGAACACTTAGGGAGGCCCTGCCGTGTGCTGTGAGGTGTTGCTGGTGGAGCCATGGTTACAGGGGAGCTCTTGGGGCTGGGCTTCAGGGCCTTGTTGGGCTGTGGCCCTCTGTGACACTCTCCTTGGAGGCTGTCCTCAGGAAGGTGAGCAGGGAGGTGACTGTGACTTCTGGTGGCCTGAGGCCAGGCTCTGACTTCCTTCAGTTCTCTGGGAGTTAGTGACATGTGCAGCCATGGTCAGATTTTTCATAGATCTCATACTTTTATATGGAAATCATTCAGAATTTTTTTTTTTTTTTTTTTTTTTTTTTTTTTGTGGTACGTGGGCCTCTCACTATGGTGGCCTCTCCCGTTG
>NC_041218.1:42974516-43015551 GCF_002837175.3 Physeter macrocephalus
GTGGCCTCTCCCGTCGCGGAGCACAGGCTCAGCAGCCATGGCTCACGGGCCCAGCCGCTCCGCGGCATGTGGGATCTTCCCGGACCGCGGCACGAACCTGTGTCCCCTGCATCGGCAGGCGGACTTGCAACCACTGCGCCACCAGGGAAGCCCCAGAAATTTTTATTCAGCTAAAAGTTGGCTTTATGGCAGGAGATACAATTTTGTTGGTACAAAACTTGCCCCATTGATTCAGGAAAAATGTAAATCCACTGACAACCTTAGCTCTGATAAAAAGGAGTGTGGGAAGAAGCTGTAGTCCCCTCTAGGGCGCTCTGACCTCCAGAATCAGCCATCAGGAGCCACATGTAGGAAAGCCATGCTGAATTGAAGAGGACCCACTGATTGGTATAGGGGACCATATGCCGTAATTGAGGCCATATAGGTGGGCTAAGAGAGAGAGGAGGCAATGTGGTAGGAGTAGAGGACATACTTCCTCATGGAACACACTAGTGCCTTCAGGACCTACTGGAGCTCCATCTCAAATAGACCGCCTCCATTTGATGATGGGGAGCTGCAGCGCATTCAAGTGCCGTCCATGCTTGTGTGTACTGTGCCTGCATGGCAGCCTGGACCTATGGCAGAGCCTCCTCTTGCTCTGGAACCCACTCAAAACTGGGAGGTTGGGACTTCCCTGGTGGTGCAGTGGTTAAGAATCCACCAATGCAGGGGACATGGGTTCGATCCCTGGTCTGGGAAGATCCCACATACCATGCAGCAACTAAGCCCGTGCGCCACAGTTACTGAGCCCACGTGCCACAACTACTGAAGGCCGCGTGCCTAGAGCCTGTGCTCTGCAACAAGAGAAGCCACTGCAATGAGAAGGCTGTGCACCACAGCGAAGAGTAGCCCCCGCTCGCCACAACTAGAGAAAGCCTGCGCACAGCAACGAAGACCCAACACAGCCAAAAATAAATAAATATAATAAATAAATTTATTTAAAAAAACTTGGAGGCTTTTGGATCACTGGGTAAATGGGCTGGAATAACACTCCCAAATGAGGTATAAATTGCCTCCAAAATCCAAACAGACTCACTAGGGATTGTGTTTTATCTTTGTGGTAGGAGAGGCCAAGATGCAGCAATATGCCCTTCACCTTGGAAGGGATATAGCAACATGCCCCAGACCACTGGACCCTTCAATTTTTTATTGAGGTAGAAAGGCCCTGATTTTTGGTGGGATTTATTTCCTGTCTCTGGCAGGAAATATCAATGGGTCTAGAGTAGTCACTACTTCCTCTCAACAGATCCAGTTAACATAAATATTGTCAATGCAATGAACCAGAATGATGTTCTGCAGAGTCGAAACGGTGACCAAGATCCCTATAGACTAGAGCTGGAGAGTTGATACCCCTGAAATAGGAGAGCGAGAAAGAAAATTACTGGCCTTCTCAGCTGAAAGCAAACTACTTTTTTTTTTTTTTTTTAAAGCAAACTACTTTTGATGGTCTTTATTAACAGGTAAAGAGAAAAAAGCATTTGCCAGATCAATAACAGCTTATCAGGTATGAAGGGATTTGTTGATTTGCTCCAGCAATGACACTATATTGGGAACAGCAGCTGCAATTGGAGTCACCACCTGATTAACTTTATGCTAATCCACTGTCATTCTGTTTACCGCACAAGCCAAATCAGCGAGCTGAATGGGGATGACTGGGGGTGGATATGTAGGAATCACCATGGTGGTACTGATCTCTGCAATACCTCTAGGAATGAGATGTTGCTTTTGGCTTACTATTTTCATGGGTAGAAGCAGTTCCATTAGCTTTTACCTGGATTTTCCTATCATAATAGTCTGAGCATAAAAATAAAAATGGCTGCTGCTTCATTTTAACCCTCCAAATCTCACATAAAAATGTCTTTTGAGGTGTACCTTAACCAGAAACATTTCTGGGAATTCTGGGAGACATGGTTCAGCCTAGCCAAGTTGAACTGTTTAAAAACATTTCAAAATAAACTACAGATATCTTTACACTTCAGCATGCTTTTTCAAATTACGACATTCTATTCTCTAATTATATGCCATTTTTTAAAGCAAACTACTTTTGATGGTCTTTATTAACAGGTAAAGAGAAAAAAGCATTTGCCAGATCAATAACAGCTTATCAGGTATGAAGGGATTTGTTGATTTGCTCCAGCAATGACACTATATTGGGAACAGCAGCTGCAATTGGAGTCACCACCTGATTAACTTTATGCTAATCCACTGTCATTCTGTTTACCGCACAAGCCAAATCAGCGAGCTGAATGGGGATGACTGGGGGTGGATATGTAGGAATCACCATGGTGGTACTGATCTCTGCAATACCTCTAGGAATGAGATGTTGCTTTTGGCTTACTATTTTCATGGGTAGAAGCAGTTCCATTAGCTTTTACCTGGATTTTCCTATCATAATAGTCTGAGCATAAAAATAAAAATGGCTGCTGCTTCATTTTAACCCTCCAAATCTCACATAAAAATGTCTTTTGAGGTGTACCTTAACCAGAAACATTTCTGGGAATTCTGGGAGACATGGTTCAGCCTAGCCAAGTTGAACTGTTTAAAAACATTTCAAAATAAACTACAGATATCTTTACACTTCAGCATGCTTTTTCAAATTACGACATTCTATTCTCTAATTATATGCCATTGTGGTACTTTGTTATGCCCATTTCACAGATGAAGAAACTAAAGCACAGAGAGAGAAGGGAATGTGTCCAAGTTACACAGTAAGTGGTGGGGCTGGAGTTTATATCCGGCTCCGTCTGGCTCCAAAATCTGTGCTCTTTCTACTATTCTCATATTTGCCAAGCTGTAGGATGTGCATATCTGATGGTATTTAAAAGGACTTTACACGGCACATGGACATGATGTAAAATCACATAATAAAAAAATTATTTCCTTTTTAATTATGTTTATTATTATGTCAAAGAAAAAGTCTCAGGTTAATACCAGTGTGTTTCTAACACGTCGCATCTCTGTAACATATTCTTTTTTTGGCTGCGTGGCATGTGGGATCTTAGTTCCCTGACCAGGGATCAAACCTGCACCCCTTGTAATGGAAGTGCAGAATCTTAACCACTGGACCCCCAGGGAAGTCCCTGTAACATTTTCTTATCTCACTTTAAAAAAAGAAAAATCAGGCCTCAGGCTTAGAGACTTGCAGATAACAGTATCCCTAATATATATACATATAGAGTCCAAAGCTGGGGGAAGCTTTCTAAGGAGATATATGTGTGTATATATATATATATATATATATATATATATATATATACATATACATATATATAATATAATTTATTTATTTAAATTTGTGGTAGAGATTTGCAGTTCTTTTTAAAATAAATTTACTTAAGTAGAAAAGGAAAAGGAGTAAGTTTCCAAAAGGAAAACAATGAGTTCATTAATTTTATGCTAGTACAGGTAAAAATTGTAGCCCAAATTGTGCATTTGGTAAGTGAATTACTAAAGTTTCAGGACACTCTTCTTCTCAACTGCGCTGCTCTTCACTAGACAAATCACTTCCCTTGAGAAAACATGTTTTATCCATAGCCTCAGTGAATGAGCACCACTAAAATATTAATTATCTGAGCATTCTTAAGCATAACTGAATCAGCTTCAGTTTGCCTAGACAGATAGACATTTTAGTGGTTCATAGCAAAATGTAATAAACTGAATAACTGTAGGCTTTAATGTAATCTCACACAATCCTATTACATCCCAATTACTTTTTTGACCTTTTTAGGATAGTTCTTGACTTAAAAACACACACAATCTGCAGTTCTGAATGTCTTCTTTCCATGCTAAGCCACGAAATCAATAGATCAGAAAGAATTAATATCTTGCCATAGCTTCCATTTGTAACAATGCTGTCCCAGGAAAGGCATAATGCATGCTTCCCAGGCATAATAAATGTTTACTGAGCCTTGTTTGTGAAAAGCTCCTTGCTTTTCACTCTCATGAGTTTCAGGACCTTAATAACATATTTTATTTCCCTTAAATTAATAAACAAATTCAGGGTCAATCCTATTGCTGCAACAGAAAAGGTGGGAGACTTGCTGAGTTAGACATAGATCTGCTGCTGGAAAGAAACTCCTCTTGAAAGTATGTTTATAATGTGTTTAGAGGTAAATGACAGTGTCAGTTATACAGCCCAGGTAGAATTATCAAGAATTATACCATCTCCACATAGAATGATCAGCATGAAGTCCAGTTGTCCCCAGCCACTTCCACATAAACAATGAGTTTGCCAAATGATAATATTAATAAATTAATGCACTCATTCAAAATTAAATAACCAAACTACCATTTATTGAACATCTATTATGTACCATGTTCAAAGCTATATTTGGGGTAAACAAAGCTGTGTAAGACATGCTGACTGCCCTCTGGAGACTCCTGGTTTAATAAGGATGAAAACTAGACTAAATAAGTCCCTGTAAAATGAGATAGGGGCAAAAATAGAGAAGAGCGCCAGATATGGTGGAGGCACAGAGGAGGCTGTGGTCTGCTCTACTTGGAAGAGGCAGGGAGCACTTCATAGAGCAGGAGGGGGATGGGTAGGGTCCTGAAGGCTGAGGAGGGGTTACAGAAGCTCTAAACAAAGTCAAAGGAAAGTCATTTCTAAGTGGAAACTGATTCTAAGGAGGGGGATTAATTCTAAAATTACTGAAGTATGTTCTAAAATCATTACTCTTTGGGAATGATTATTTTTAAGGTTTATTATGACTGCATTCATTTGCGGCTTACAGAAAGCCCAATTAACAGTGCTCTAAATAGGTAAGGATTTATTTGTTTCAAGCAATAAGAAGCGTAATGTAGGCCAAGCTAGGTCTGGTATGATAGTTCAGGGATGCATCTGTAAATCAGGCTCTTTTCATCTTTTTCTTCCACTAGCACTAGTGTATAGCCTTTGTCCTTATATTTGTGCCTCATGGTCACATGTTGCAGCTTCAGGCTCATGTCCACATCACAAGCAGGAAGATAGAAGAGGGAATGAAAGGGGGAAGGGATATTACAGTTGAATCTATTCTTTTAAAAAAGCTTTTCTGGAAGTTCCTCCTAGAGACTTCAACTAACATCATAGACCAGAACTTGCTTATGTGACCATCTCATCTAAGTGCAAGGGAGTATGAAAATGAAGAATATTAGCTTTCCAGTCCATGATTGAGGAAGGCAAGCAAGAAGGGAGCTGTGGATAGTTTGTGAATAGCTAATGTACAACATTTAGCACATAGGTCTTTCAGGGAGGCAGTTCTAAACCAAAATCATGCAATTTTAGCCCTAAAATTAGTTCTAAAGGAGGTCTAACTAAACATCCAAAGGAGGAGAAAACATCTTCTTTAAGCTCTTTGTTTTGTAGATGAGACAACTCAGGCCCAGAGAGGCTAAGGGACTTGCTCAGGATCGCATAGGTAGCTAGTGATAGAGCTGAACTAGAACTCAGGTCACCTGGTTTCCGGTCCTAGGCCTTTTCTCATGTACACCGAAATGATGTGCTGAACTTTGAGTATAGTTTACATGGATCTCAACAATTCAAACTGCAATTACAAAATATTGAAAGTGTCTCTAATTATTACAACCAGAAAAGAAAACAACAGTTATAAGAAATAAAAAATCTCAAGGAAACTGAAAACTTAAGATACGTGAGCAAATACTAATAAAATAGTTCAATGTGTACTTGTTATCTTTTTTTTATTAGGGTATAGTTTGTTTTACAATGTTGTGTTAGTTTCTACTCTACAGCGAAGTGGAGTTCCCTGTGCTATACAGTGTACTTGGTATCTTATCCCTGGAGAAGAGATGAAAGACCATGATTTATATTGTGCAAGAATAAAACCTCCCATTTTCTGAGGAAGAAAGATCTAAACCAAAGCTGGTTTTTCCAAGCAGAATTCCACTAGCCTAGAAAGCATTCATCAAATCTTTCTCCTAACCCTTCTGCAGATCTGTAAAAGCAAGATGATATTCTTCTACAAGAAAGCTATTTTCAGTCCTGTGGAGCCTATTTCTGATGACAGCACTCCTGCTTATCACAGAATGTCTACAGGCTTGTCAAACAGTAGTTTGCAGAGGGGAGGATAATGAATGAGAAAAGTATTCCACAAAGACATTTTTCTTCCTTTTGCAATGAGAAAAGCCTGTTGTCAGATTATTGCCTCTTACATAAAGGAAGGCCACTGAACATCCACACTGCAATTTAAACCATGGAAAACACAGGTTGTCTTATTAAAACGTACGTAAACGTTGATTTGGAAAGAAAACTATACGAACATGTTTTAATGACTCAATAAGGAAGCAAGTATGCCAAATATTACCTTCCACTTCTAAACATTTTGAGAATGAAACATGAGATGCATGATTATACATTTCTATAAATTTTATCCATCAAGACATTCATGCAAGTGGTTGCTCAGATAACCTCTGTCTAAAGTCTGTTTTTTTGATGTGAGTCAAGTATGTTGGTGGCTTATTCTTAAGTTTGTCTTTAGAGATTTTTCTCATTTTGTGATATTTTGTGTTTTCAAGTAATATTTTAAAATTTGTTCAAGTTATCTTAATGTCTGCTCTGAATGCCACCATTTTGAACCCATATGGCAATTAGTGGCCTCCTTAGTCGTATCACTAATGTGGGTGGAACGTTATTATAATTCTATAGTATAAAAAATCATATTTTATTTTCTTGTGCTTAGCATATGGTAAGCAGCCAGATATCTAGTATCAATAGTAGATAATTGAATCAATTTATATGTGTCTTTTCATCATTCAAACTATACATACATTGCAGTGAAATACTGTGCTTCATCTGACCTAACCCTATGTAGAATTCTTGGCCATCTTTAAGTGTGGCCACATTCTCCTCATCTCAGTGAAGTGAAGCCATTGAAGGAGTTCAAAGTATAAATGGGCTGTATATGTTATTTTTGTCATATGGATAACAGCAAGAATAAATGACCTCATTAATCACAATCATAGGATCATGGGGATGCAGAGTATGGTAGACAATTAGTGGTTATTAGTAAGTTAAAAGTGCCTGAGTTTCAGCCCTCCAAATCACTAGTATGCATTAAAAAATAATCAGTTTAGGATATTAATCACTGTCATATCTTTATTATTTTTCTGTATGATTTCCCAAGGCTCCATCAGCTTCTCTTTGCAGGAAGCATAGTTTCTTCATGTCAAAGCCTCCTCCATTTGGCTGTGCTGGGGTCATCTCGGTCCAATGGGCTCCAAGCCAGCCCAGACTCCCCTTGCCTCATGGAAAAGGTGCCCTTTGCTGCCTATGGTCCTTGGCTGGGACCATTCCATGCCTTTTGAAGCTCTAAATGGACAGAGTCAGGTGTCCATCTCTTATTTTCCCAGGAGGCATCTTGATACTTAGACAAAGAGGTCCATGGCCCAGAAAACCAGCTCTGCACACCAACAGGGCTGGGGAAATGAGCCTTCCAGGCCACAGAGTTCCTGCCTGCTCTTCTCCCCACCTCAGCTCCTTATATTTACATATGGAAAAGAGGCCCCTTCAGTGTTCAGAGCTGCCAAATGAATACCTGTTACTAGGTGACTTCTGTTTATAGCCAGAAGCTTCTGACAGCTTTGAAAACAACAAAACCACAAAACAAAAAAAACCCCATTTCTAGAACTTTTGACTTCTTTCATTTAATCAAGAAATATTTACAGAACACTATGATGTACAGAACACTGTTCTATACCAATGTATTCAAGTCTTCTTAATGGAGAAAAATATTTTGCATTGAAACCACTCCACACACACACACACACACACACACACACACACAGTGAAACAAAGTTTCCTTTACTGAAACTTAACCTTAAAAGTGGGTATATCCTTAATATGCTGCTATTTGTTATTCCTTCCTATTTGCTTCTGTTTTATACTATTTCATTAATAAAAAGGTGGTCAGGCCATTAAGTTGATTTGTACTACTGATCGTGAACTGCAAATTGAATAACACAGCTATAGGGGACACAAAAACCTTCTGATGGGCTAACATAGCTCCAGCCACATAGTAGATGCTCAATAAATATTAGTTGATGTACATGATCCCGTCTCCTAAGGGTTTTATAATCCCTATAAGACATTAAAAATAAGGATATCATATAAGAATTAATGAGCTGAACCTATTGTGGTAATTGTTTCACAATGTATGTAAATCAAACCATCATGCTGTATACCTTAAACTTATACAGTGATGTATGTCAATTATTTTTCAAAAAAACTGGAAAAAAAATTAATGACCTAAATCAGCTAATGAATTATGTCACAAGGAGGTAGTATAGGATTAAGAAAGGAAAAAGTGATATAGATGGTAATTTGTGTTAAACTAATAAATGGTTATCCCTTGCAATATAAATATAATTTAGTTTTATGATTAAAAACCCAATTCTCGGTATCAATTTTCATTTGGTCTTTACTTGTGAAACATTTATGCTGTATCTAGACAAGTCAGTCAGTACAGTAAAGGGAGAAAAAGGAGCACAGTGATAAACTGTACTTTTATCTTGCCTCCAAATCCAATGGGTACTACGTTATTGAAATATGTTCAGCTTTAATTTTATTTATTTATTTATTTATTTATTTATTTATTTATTTGGCTGCATTGGGTTTTGTTGCTGCACGAGGGCTTTCTCTAGTTGCAGCGAGCGGGGGCGACTCTTCGTTGCAGTTCACAGGCTTCTCATTGCAGTGGCTTCTCCTTGTTGCGGACAGTGGGCTTTAGGCACGCAGGCTTCAGTAGTTGTGGCACACGGGCTCAGTAGTTGTGGCTCATCGGCTCTAGAGCACAGGCTCAATAGTCATGGCGCATGGGCTTAGGTGCTCCACGGCATGTGGGATCTTCCTGGACCAGGGATCAAACCCGTGTCCCCTGAGTTGGCAGGCGGATTCTTAACCACTGAACCACCAGGGAAGTCCCTGTTCTGCTTTAATTTTAGATCTTGGTAAATGAAGAGACATTTGAATTTTTCAAGTTCTTCACTGTGTAACATGGGATAGCCTAGTAAATGAACTTTGATATGCAAATATCTCCAATCTGAGTAGGTGTTTTTTTCTTAAAGTAGTTTAAAGATATAGAAAATTAATTTTGCTCACAGACACACAAAGATTTAGCAGTAAAGCGTTAAGACGGTAGTTCCCAAACTTTGTTGCACATTGGAATTACCTGGGAAGTTTTTACAAATTGTACAAATGCCTGACTTCCACCCCCAGTGATGCTGATTTAACTATGTGGGGTGCAACCTGGCATAGGATTTTAATGTGAAATAAAGTGTGGGAACTGTGTTAAGGGGATTGCAGCCATCCCTCTAGCCCAAGAATCCTTCAGTAACTTATGGTGATCATTTGTCCTTGCCTTGGCTAAGGTGTAAAGATGAAAATATCTCAGTTAAAAATATCTCTTTTTTAGGATAGATGTGATATTTGAGAGAAAAGTGTTGTTGTTGTTAAATTTATTTTATTTATTTATTTTTGACTGCATTGGGTCTTTGTTGCTGCACGTGGGCTTTCTCTAGTTGCGGCGAGCGGGGGTTACTCTTTGTTGCGGTGCATGGGCTTCTCATCGCGGTGGCTTCTCTTGTTGCAGAGTATGGGCTCTAGGCGCGTAAGCTTCAGTAGTTGTGGCACACGGGCTCAGTAGTTGTGGCTCACATGCTCTAGAGTGCAGGCTCAGTAGTTGTGGCGCACAGGCTTCGTTGCTCCGTGGCATGTGGGATCTTCCTGGACAAGGGCTCAAACCCGTGTCCCCTGCATTGGCAGGCGGATTCCTAACCACTGAGCCACCAGGGAAGCCCAAAAGTGGTGTTTTGATTTTTAGATTATCTGGCTAATCCCTCTCTGTTAACCTAGGAAAGTAAGAGTTGACTATGTGGGTATGAGAAAAGTATTTACTAAAAGCTATCATAAAATCCCAGAGCAGCAGAATTTTACATTTGCTCCAAGGTGATCTCATATTTTTGATATACTGGGAAGAATTATGGAGGGAAGTGAACATTGTGTGAAAAAAGGGGGCTTGGGAGATGCTTGTGAAAAAATGTTTGTTAAAGTCACATAGAAGTGCAAAATAATTGGGTTTTTATTGAATCAGGTGGGTTGGTCCATTTAATAGAGATGGGAAAAACTACAAAAGGAAGGCAATCTGAAGTCAAAAATTGAGATTGATATTTTGAAAAATAGTAGTAAATTTTGAATATTGCCTGGGGGTTAATCACTCCAGATTCTTTTAATATGTTCATTTAGCCATTACAGAGTGGCATGCCTTAATGCATACACAGCGGGATCACTTATTTGGCAATGAAAATGAAGTGCTAAGTCAGTTGTTTTCAGAACTGGCTGAACATTAGAATGACGTGGGGAGTTTTGAAAAGTCCCCAGACCTTGGGCTGCACCCCAGATCAATCACATCAGAATCTCTGTGATGGGGCCAGGTCCTGGCACTGGTGAGTGCAATGTACACCCATGAGTGGGAGCCCCTGTACCAAGTAAAGAACACCATAGATGTTGAATACAGTCCTCTCCTCCTGTCATCAGAGAATAAATGGCATTACTGGGGTGTGTCTGCACAGTTACAGTGGAGTTCTGGAATTTGGAGGATTTTCTGAAAGTTAGGACAAATGAGGCTTCCTAAAATATTTTCTTCCTAGAGCACTTTTGTGAGAGGGGTTCATTATTAAAAATCTTGTTTTACAGACAGTTCAAAAGGTGATCCTCAAGATTAGGGACTCTAAGATAGCCAGAACCTACATACCTGTGAGGTTTTTCTATATAAGTATGGTTTGGGTGGGGAGGGACAGGGATGCAGTACATTTCTACTTGTGTGCTAACTCTGATTTGGTGGTGATTTCCTGGAACATGGTGTGAGAGAGAGATCCTGAGCCCAAGCCGAGCTTCAGCAGAACAAGTACTTGGATGGCTTATGAGGTCTATTACAGATGTGGAGCTGAGCTGTGCAAACATTTATGCTACGTTTTTCCTACCTTGGGTATCAGAAAAAGAGCTGGAGTTGTATGGTCAGAAAGGGATAAATGAGAATTCCAGTTCTGCCTTTGTGGTGATTTCAGAATATGTCATAGATTCTTTGACACACTTCCTCTAAAAAAGTGGAGTCTCTTTCTCCCTCCATTGAATGTGGGTTGGACTCAGATTTGCTACTAACAAATAGAATGTGGTTGAAGTGATGCTGTAGGTAACCAAATGGATAACTTCCATTTCATGCTCTATATTTTGGATCGCTCACTCTGAGGGAAGACAGATGCCATGTCATGAAGACACTCATCAGCCCATGAAGAGGCCCACACGGGGAGGAACTAAGGCTTCGCACCAACAACTAGCACCAGTGTGTGAGCCCCCTTGGAAACAAATCCTCCAGTCCCAGTCAAGCCTTCCAATAACTGTAGTCCCAGCTGACAGCTTGACCGAAACCTCATGACAAATCCTAAGCCAGAAGTACCCATCCAAGCCATTTCCCAACTCCTTACCTACAGAGACTGTGGGAGATAATCAATGTTTATCATTGTGTTAAGCTACTAAGTTTTGGGGGTAATTTAATATGCAGCAACCAATATAGCTATTTAGTTGTTTTGTTCTACAAGCTTTGGTTTCCTCATCTATAAAACGGAGATAACAAATATCTCATAATGTTGTTTTGAAGATAAAGTGAGTTGATAGTAAAATCTATCACTTATTGAGTACATTTGAGTACTATTACACGATCTTGCACCGTATTAGCCCATGAATTTTTTCAGGGTGCAACAAACCAAAGCTTTTGGAATGTAGGCTGAGCCATACAAGCTCAGCCTACATTGTGAAAAGAGGGTATTTTCAGTGATATTTGTGCTCCTCTTTCATTGTATAAAGTCTGTTTTTAGCAACATGTATTTCTTAATATCTTAAGTGGAGAGAACTCAGACCCAGGCATTAGATTTAAATGTTCTCTTCCACATGTGAGGAAGTCCCTGCACTGTGAGAGTTCAGAGGAGGCGGTAGTTGAGCATTTGGGGAAAGCTGATCACTCATCATTATGAGAACAAGGAACCACTACATGATGGCTGGGGATCTAGGGAGCTGCCTTGTCTACAGCTTTGAGGTTTTGCTGTCAGGAAGACCTGGATTCAAATATCAGCCTTTCCCTTAATGTCTATGTTATTTTGGTCAAATAATTCAAATTCTCTGAGCTTCTAGTATTTTATCTGTGAAATGTGAATAATAATATCTACTTTATAAGATTGTTGTGAGACGTATTGAATTTAAGTACAAAAAAGTACCTAGTATAATCTTGGTACTTAATAGGTGGTCAATAGATGTAAATATTTTTTCTCTTGGGCCTCAAGTGGTCAGTCCATGCAATACTCCTACAAGGTATTATTATCATCCCTATTTTATAAGTGAGGAAACTGAGGCCAGAGGCATCAACCCAAGGTCACATAGCTGATTAATGGGGTGGTCAGAATATGAACCCAGTCAGTCTTGCCCTTAAATAAAACACATATTTCCACCTCATTATTCCTTTCATGGAGCAAAAGTGTATGTGTATGTGACTTAAGTTTCTATATTAGAAGAAAGTAAGATCTAAATAAATAGGCAAAGAGTAGTTTTAAAAATATATAGAAAATATTTTTTCATATTTGCAGCTTCTGGGTGGTTTTGGTTTCCAACCATGTTTCTGATTTACTCATGTAGGATTTTCTCTTTCCTCCTCAGGTTTCTAGCTCTTTCCTGTGTTTTGGCCACTAGAAATTTCTTAGGGAATCTGCTTTGAAACATTGGTGCATGAAAACTTGGGAACCCAGTGTACAGCAGTTAGAGGGAATTAGTATAAAAGGAAATGCATATCTGGGCTGAATTCCATGAATGCCTCTCTGTACCCTGAGCTAAGAGCTGCAGACAAAGGTCTACGGTGAGCTGTCTGGTTGAGGAGCTCAGTGAGGTTACAGCTTGGCCACATGCTTTTGCTTTTGTGAAACAGATTTTTCTCCTAGACTTTTCCCTCTGAGGATAAGGGACAAGGTCACGGGGTTCTTTTCTAACTTCTTTAAGAGGAGAGCCCAGATTTCCTGCACTGACGCAAAAATGGCTTCCTGTTAGGGAAGTTTGTGTTCTTCAAACTGGGATCTTGTTTGTTAACAAAGTGGAAGAGAAATGCCAGCTGGCCACTCAGATGGGCCTTCTCTCAGGTGGGGGTCAAGGTTTATAAATCTAGAAACGTCAATCTCCGAGCACATTGAAAAAATTTGTGCATTCATATACTTCAGCCAGTATTTACTGAGAGCCTACCATATGCCAGGCATAGCACTGAGAACTGGGTAGAAGCCAAAGTGGTAAATTAGTAATATATGATGAAAAACATGATCTTCACCGGGCTAAAATGTGTCAGCGATGGTCTACTCATCCCATGTGTACTTGAAACAGGTAAAATACATGTCACAAGGATGCAGACTTGTCCTTCATCTGTTAATCTGAGACTACTTCCAGCCAGCTCTTAGTTCTCTTGGTTCCTCAGCTCCCCTCCCACATTTGGCTCTAGACGTTGGCTCCTGAGGCTCTCTGACCAAGAGGGTGGACTTAATTTTGGCCTCAGCACCTCCCCCAGGAAGCGTTTTGATACTCATCCTCCAAACCATGCAACCCTGTTCAAGTCCTGGTTGGCTCTGAGGATCGGTTGCTGGCTCCCGTTGATGGTACATGATTTGAGTTTGTTATACTTCAATAAAAAGTGCAAATGAATTATTAGGTATGAGGTGACTAGAACTGGTACTACAGCCTTGGTTGTAACTGTCCCATGTGACACTGGTGTCAAAACACAGAACTGCCTATACAGAATATGAATATAAAGTTCATAATGAAGGCAAGAATCCCAATAATCTAGTAAAAGTCCAATTTTTGCTATAGTGACATGGCTAGTTTAGGAGTAAAGAAATTTAATTCCCCTCTTTGCCCTGGTGGAATTCTTTTAAGCCCATTCAGTCCAGAATCATATTAGTTTGAGAGTTAGCTGTTACCCATGTGACCGTATCTGAGCTGAAGTTTCCTCACCTTTTTTTTTTAAACATCTTTATTGGATTATAATTGCTTTACAATGGTGTGTTAGTTTCTGCTTTATAACAAAGTGAATCAGGTATACATATACATATGTCCCCATATCTCTTCCCTCTTGCATCTCCCTCCCTCTCACCCTCCCTATCCCACCCCTCTAAGTGGTCACAAAGCACCGAGCTGATCTCCCTGTGCTACGCGGCTGCTTCATTTCGTTTCTTTTTATGGCTGAGTAATATTCCATTGTATATATGTGCCACATCTTCTTAAAGGGGAAGATTCATGCCTGCTTTGCAGTTTGCAGAGTGGATGTGAGGAGAAATACTGTGATGCCTGTTCCTTGTCTAACACAGTATTGGAACATGCATGTCCACAGTAAATAGTAGTTTGTTTTCCTCCCTCTCCCGGCCCTGCCTGTTCTTCTCCCTCCTTCCCCCCCCGCCCCCCACCCATTTGCATTCCTATGTTTTTCCCTCTAAAGGCATCAATGAGTGTGCAGTATGGGTTCACTGGAAGGGGTACCCCATTCCAGGTAATGTGGGTAGGGTGCCAGACCAGTGCCCACTGTATAGTAAATGTCCAATGATGTAAAAAGGTTATATCTTGATTTTCTGCAACAAAACATGCATCCAAAAATAAAGAGTTGACTGTGTTTTCAACAGCATCCCCTTTCTCTAGACAGTGACCATTCTCTCTCCCCCTCTCTCTTTCTGTCTTTCTCTGCTCCACCCCAACCTCTCTTTCTTTGTCTCTTTCAGTTTTTGAATGCTTTAACAACATTTAATGTTTTCTCTCAGACTTTTTTTTCAAATCTCCCCTTCTATTTCAAGCCTAAACTGGACCTTGCACCTGTAATGCTGGGTTACAACACAAGTCCCAGAAACGAAAATTGCGGGGGGAGGCGGTCACTGAACAGGGTTGTGTGACTATGAGTAGGAGGAACCCTGTCGCCTCCTGAGTTATGGGACGGGAGGCCAGTGACCCGACGCCCGCGCTGGAGGGGCCCGGCTTCCTCCCGGAGGCTCTGGTCTGTCACCAAGGCTGGACCCTGGCTCAGGGGAACCACCTCTGGTAATTGGCTGATTTGCTCTGATCTCTCCATCCTCCACTTTTTGGCAGCAACACATGTGCAGACAGAATCTAGCAACTGAGTACTGAACGAAGCCAGGAAAGCGGGGACATCTATATCAACTTCTAAAGGCACTGCTCATTATTATCTAGGGGGAGATGGAAAAGTCAGCAGCACCATCTTATTGTCTTAAGGGGCTAATTTTCTAATCAGCCAAGGGGAAAACAGTTATGTCCAAACAGACGAAGAGGCACTGGCATGACAGTATGTCTGTTCTTTGGTCATCGGCAAGGAAGGGGGATCTTAAACAAGTCAGCTGGGCAGAGTGACCAGGAAACAGCATGGGTGTTGGACACGGGCAAGTTGGGTTTAGACCCCAGGTCTGTCTTGCCATCCACGTGTCTGTGATAGACCAGTTAGCCTCTCTGAGCTTCTCCTCTCTCATGTGTAATAAAATGAGGGGGATGGTCACTCCTTCCCAGGCTGCAGTGAGGAGTAAGGAGAGAACAGGGAGAATGCCCAGCTCTGTGTCTGATACACGCTTGAGGCTCAAATGTGAGCTTCTGTTCCCTAGACCTAACCTGAACCTGTATTTCTTCTTTACAGACCCCATGTCAGCATGTATTTAGAAAACAAAATCATTTGCTTAACCCTCCAAATAATACTTCCTCTTTCTAAACTCTGTGAGGCTAGTCACGGAGAGCGTTAAGCTAAGTCGGGGGAATTAAGTGCGTGATCCTCATTCCTACCAGGAGGGGCTCTGAAACCACTCTTCTCGGATAATTTCTGGGTAAAATCAAAACACAGCAGCTCCACCGTGCGCCCTGTAACCCGCAGAGAGGGCCTCGCTATTTCTGGAATGAAGGAAGTGGAAAGCAGGACAAATTCTGTTTGTGCAGGGCCAAAGCTCCCTTCCCCTTGTCTCTCGGCCACGCCCTGGGGGTGTTGTGAGCCAAGGCCAGTACCCCACTGAGGCAGGGCCCCTGGGTGTTGCTGGGCCTCTCCAGGCTGCCATGGGAGGTAGTGGCAAGGCTAGAAGTCACTTTAGTCTTTCCCATTTTGTGCATTTTAGGACCATAATGACTGCAGTAACATGATTTATAATCCCTTACGTTTTATATTGCCTTTTAATTTCCAGAATATCTCACCCTGCACCATCTCATGATTGTCTTACCAAATTCTCAGACTTTTTGGAGATAGAAGAGGATTAGCCCCATTTTACAGGTAAGGAAATAGAGTCAGAGCAGTTAAGAGATTTGCCTTAAATAAGGTTCCACGGCAGTGATGCTCTTGGCACATCCTCATCTGAGCACAGTGGGTAACAGAAGAGCTGGGCATCGGACAGAACCCTGCAGAACCATGTTCCTATCCAGCTCCACTGCTTGTTGGTCGTGTGACTTCCAGGTTAGTCATCTTTGCTGAGCTCATGTTCCGGGAATGGGGAGTAATGATGGTGGCTGCTTCTTTTGGGTGTCCCCGAGGAAGACAGTAACTTTACTCCCCTGGGTCATCTCTGAGGAAGCTTTACAATCCTGGAATGTCTTCGGGGAGGGAGACATTCTCTTTCCTTATCATATGCACTCACTCTCTCCAGCTTCCAAGGCTTGTTTGCTATTTTAGTCATCTCTGAACAGAGCTTGTCAATGCCTTTGCTCAGAAGACTTGGACCTTGCAGAAATGCCAAGAAATCTGAGGAAAATTGTCTCCCAATAGTGACAAAACCCGAGCCACACTGAGAAAAGACTTTAGAGTCATTGTTTATGCTCTTTGAGGACCAGTACCAAATTTTGCTGCAGAAATGTTCATGTGTCTGATTAGCAGGTGTTGCCCTAACTTCTGTGGGGTGTATGTTATACACAGTGTGTGCACCATTTTGCCTCTCTAGCATCCAAAGGAAAATCTAAAACACATTTGGCCCCAAAGATTTCAGATAAGAGATTGTGGCCCTATATAAGAGGACATTTTAATATTTTCTCCCTGTGCCCCAGTATGTCTTTTTGCAGGAGCCCCATTTTGCAGACTGCTGCTCTAGAGAAGTATGATTCCAAGTATGATGCATCTGCTGCTGGTCTGTGATGGGGTGAATGTAAATCAATTCAGTCGTTATATCAGCTCACTTGTTGCCTAACCAGACTTAATAAAGGAATCGACAGGTTGCTTTTCTTTGCGGAGAATGCTCCTTATCTCATGGACGATGCGCTTTGAGAAGCACTGCTCTAGAACATGACCACCTATAGGACAGGAGCCTTATCTTAACCATCTTTGCGTCCTAGTCCTAAGCCAGGGCCTGAAACATAATAAATGCTGGACACTCTCTTCTTCTCCTGTGCTGTGTGGCTTCCTGCCCCATGACGGACTCTCCCCAGCTTTTGCCTGCCTTCTGAGTCCTGCCCCCGCTCCCACTCTCCCACCCCCTTGCCCTCTCTTCAGACATCCATCCCCTCCTCTGACAGCCTTCCCAGTGTCTCCTCTGCAGGAGAAATTGCCTTGTTCTGAACCTCTATAGCAACAGGTCCACAGTTCAGTTCTCACAGTCACGATGCTTCCTTTTCAGTTATTTTACTTCGTGATTCATGTCCTCTGCCAGCTGTAAATTCCTGGGGGTAGAGACTCTGTTCTACTCGGTGTGCTCAGGACCCAACCTGCAACCTTTCTCAAAATAGGTGCTTAAGAAATATTTATTCCATGAACAAATATAATGATCAGTAATATGATCATTGCTAAATTCTCAACAGTCATCTATTGCCATGACACACGTCTAATGTGAGATTTTCAGAAATAACACTGCCTAAATTTACATCGATATGGAAGAAACCTTCATGCCCATAGAGACCATTTCTTCCAAATATTGCTCTAGTTGGCTTGACTTTGATTTACACTAAACTCTACAAGTTATAGCAAGTTAAGTACTGATTCCAATGCTTGGCACAGAGGAAGTGCTCAATAACTATTGCTGTTATCACTTTTGTTGATGTTAATATTACCAGACACATACTTTGTGTGTATTCTCTGGGATAGAGAAATGTTTTTTGTTGAGTGAGTCTGTAATGGTTGTAAACTCTAGAGCAGCCAGTCGGCTGGCAGAAATTTGCTCATCTGTCAGCCTGGCCATTTTCTAAAATATTCTTAGGCTGCATCACACTGTGTGGTGCTAATCCTTTCCAGGATTCACAGTTGGTGACTAGCTGACACGGCTGGTGTGCCCGTGGCATGAGGAGTATATACTGTTCTGTTGGCCCTACAGGTTGTCACGAGGAAAACTTTCTGTAACTGTGGGGCAAGTGCATAAAAGACAGATCTGAAATACAGGTACAAGAGTCACAGTCACTGAGCTCTTTGGTCTTTGGCAAATCATTCACTGGGTTTTCACTCCAGGAGCCGCTGAGTTGCTGGATCATAGATGGAATCATAATCTCATAATCATAATCTCATAGACGGAATCATAATCTCATAATCATAATTATGATTATCATAATCATAATCTCCATAGACGGAATCATAATCTCCTCCTGGGGAGGAGGGGGAGTTTGTCTGTTCCTCCCATGTGCCTTTTCTTTGGTACTTCCTCTCCTTCTCTTTAGCGACCCTGCCACCAGGCACTCGGTAAGCCTTTGGGATGTGACCTCTGGAAAGTACACACCGTCAGGAAATTTATACTTCAGGGTGAAGTTGATTCTGAGTGGGCCTGTCCTAAGGTGCATTGATTCTCATTATTTACAGTGTTTATGTCTAATAAAGTTGCCACAAATACTGAATTAGTGAGTATGGAATCCTCGCTCCTAGAGAAAATACAGGGCAGGGCTCCTGCAAGCCTCACATTGTAACATTTTCGTGAACTGTTCAATACATAACCTTGTTTCATGTGTGTTTCTGTTCAAAGACACCTTATTTAACATATTTCTTACAAACAATTAAATGCAGTGTTTCTTTATAATAAAACAATATTTCAATTACAAATTCCTTTGGCTTTTAGCCTCATGGCAATGCTGCCCAATGTGCTTTTTAAAAATTGGTTGTCATCTCATGCATCCACAAGTTTAGTTGCTTTTTCATCTTTTCCACAGATCCATCATGCACTGTAGGCATTACTGTAATCCCTATCAACTAGACACACCGTGTGAAACTCCAGTTCAACAGTAATCAACAAGAGAAAGCAGGGCTGGCTAGACACAGTCTTTCTGTGAGGGTGGTGGCAAAGTACCTTTGGTGCGTACCTAGTGTCTTTGTTGCACTGTGGTTTGGGCACTGCTCCAGCTGCCTAGCCCTAAGACTGACTCTCTGACTCCCCTGGAAATTCTGTGAGCTGCTTGATGGCCTTGAATAGATTCACTTCCCGTTTAAACTAGGTAGAGTCGATTCTGTGGTTTGCAACTAAGAACCTGCACTGTAGAATGTTTAGCAGCATCCCTGGCCTTTACACACTAGATGCCAGTAGCACCCCACCCCCAAGCGGTAAGGGTAAAAAATGGCTCCAAACATTGCCAGATGTCCCCCAGGGAGCAATTATTGAGAAACAGTTTAGCCTAATCACACCTGGCAAAATTTCCTAGTGAAAAGGACTGGTAGATAATTTCAGAAGCATAATGTCATTAGACTTGTATACTATCTGAATTTGCGAATGTATGTATTTGTGCTTCAGTTAACCTACAATAACATAGCTAGATACATAGATAGATGATAAATAGATAGTTAGATAGTCGATAGATAGATAGACAAATATAGAGATAAATGTGTATATAGTTCATTGCATAGTGGGTGTTTGAGGTATCTTAATCAAGTTTAAAAAAACTTCTTTAGAAGAGAGATCTGAACTAGCAGACAAATTATACATCAGGTCTCACCATCTTTGGCCCTCTTTGGGCACTAAATAATGAGAATTTGCACCTTTAGTGCCTTCACATGAACTCGTTATATTCACTCAACTCACCATTTGCAAAATGGTACCCAAACAGGGATCAGATAGACATTTAGTGTCCAGTGGTTCCTGGGCATATTTCTTCAAGCAATACAGCTGTCTGATTCTCATTAGGGACATTGTGATTTTCTAAATTTTAAATGGGTAGAAGAAGCCAGCAGTTTAAGCCTCCCTTTAAGCATGAACTCTCAATTAACTCATGCTGTATCTTTGGAAAACTCAGTTACAGCTAATAAATGTATCAGGCTACTGCTCTAGGGTTACATATTTCCTGTCTAGTTTTTTTTTTTTTTTGGACATATTCAGATAAAGGGTTGCATGGAAGGAGAGATTTATTGGTTTGCATTGACTGTCCCTTCCTTATCATCTCACTTTACTGAACTGGAGCTAACCACCAACAGCAGCTTCCACTGTGAAAAGAGCTTGACCTTTCCAGCATTCTGCTACTGCTTCTTTCCACATTCAGGCTTGAAATGAACTCAACACTTTCCAGAAAGCAAACCAGCGTCTTCGGGTATCTTTATCCCATGATGGCAGGAACTCATTTCCTCTCAGCTATTTAATTGCCATCGTGTTACCTCAGTTCCTCTAAGATGGTTACGCTGGGGAGGCCAAAGACACAGCAATTTGGAGAAACCACAGACTGAAGTGAGTGCACAGTGGGTAGGTAAAGCATAAGCATGAAAACCAAGCACATGGTATTGAGTGTATGGTAGGGGCGCCATAATTGCTAGTCTTCTTACTCCTCCTCCCCTGACCTTTGACACCTCTCTCAAACTGAACTCCTCCTGACATGACCTCCGTTTTTCTCTGGATTCTAGATTCTTGACAGGTCTTTAGTTTCTGGTAATACTCTTGTTGCCAAAACTCTTTGATGGGGACAAAACACTGTCCCATCAGGAGGGACCAGGTTAAATTGTATTGAGCAATATCTACCAGCTTGGAGGAAAATTCTCATCTAGCCCAGACAAGAGGTTCTTCTGGAAAACTATGTAAAATCCAATCTTAAAATTTAATTATTTAAAAAAATGTGCCTCAGTTGTGCTTGTGCAGCAATATTTCTTAATGCAAGTCCTCTATCATCTGAGAGTGATAAACTTTCTTCCCCTTACCACTAACCAGTATTATTTTATTCCTAGTAATTGCTACACACATATACACACACACACAAAGGCATATAGAAGATTTGGTCAATTTATCCCTTTTTCTTCCTTTATTCTTGCTTTATTATATCTATGAGATAGTTTCTTGTTATTGTAGTTGGCTTCCTGTGTTGTTAGAGAATCTTTGGTCTCTGATAACCGACTGACTTCATGCTAATGGCCACTCCACGATGTCAGGGTGGCCTAAGTGACAGAAAGTTCAGCTGCCATATTTGGGGGGTACTTTGCTATGCTCAGTAGCCTCCTCTTGAAGTTTGTGTGTGTATGAAGGGAGCTGGTACATCGGTCCTATCATGATCTTTCCCCTTCTGTACCCACTGTAGACCAATGGAAAAATTGGGAGCCCCAATTTTCTACAACAATTTGGCTCCACAGGAAGCTGGGGCATTGGGAAAAGACTGGTGACATGTTCATCAACCCATTTTTACTTTCTGGAGACTCAGCTAAACAACATTCCCAGGCTCCCTTGCATCTGGGCAGGGCCATGTGATTAGTTCTCACTAACAGAATGTGAGACCTAAGTGTTATGTCTATTTAGGGTCAAAGCAGTTAATGGTGGGCATGGCTTCTCCACGGTCTTTCTTACATGCTGTGTTTCTGAATGTGGAAGAGCCAATGGAGAAGCCTGAGCTGGCTCAAGGAGTCATTTTTTGGGTAAGGTGACCAAGTCATCCAGGTTTGCCTGGGGCTTTTCTGGTTTTAGGACAGAGTGTTCCGTGTCCTGCGAAACCCTTCAGTATGAAGAAAACTAGAATGGTTAGCTACCCTGTTCTTGGAAGACAGACATTAACCACTGGACTGAGCAGGAAGAAACTTTTATTGTACTTATCCTCTGATAATTTGGGGTTGTTGTTCTCAGATTAGCTTACCTTGACTAATACAGGTAATTTTTATGCACTCTCCCCTTTACAACATCACTTCACTCACTCTGGGATTTTCCTCCAATACCCTAGTGGTCCTTTTCTTGCCTTGACTTTCTTCACAAAATAACAGTAAAGCTTGGGATTGATTTTAATTATTTCTGTTTCCTGGACCATGTTTACTCAGATGAAAAATTGTGCAGAGCTTAAATCACTTGATGTATTAGCTATCTCTTGCTTTGTAACAAATTACCCCAAAACTTGGTAAGCTTAAAACAACACATTTATCAACTTACGGTTTCTGCAGGTCAGGAATCTGGGCATGGCTTATTTGGGTCCTCCAGTTCAGGGTATCTCATGAGGTTGCAAACAAGTGTCACCAAAGCTGCAGTTCTCTCAAGGCCCAATTGGGGCAGGGTGCCCTTCCCAGCTCACCCACACGCTTGAGGGTGGGATTTGATTCCTTACTGGATGTTGGACTGAGGACTTCAGTTTGTCTCTGGTTGTTGGCTGGAGGGCCATGCTTAGTTCCTTGATTTATAAACCTGTTGAAAGAAGGAATGGGCTGGTCAGCAAGGAGGCAATGGCCCTGAGGAGGGGATGCAGAAGGATGGCATGATGGAAGAACAACAAGAGGCCAGATTGGCTGGAGCACATGTACAAAGGTGGTTGCAGGTGTTAGGGAATGAGGTCAGAGACTGAGGTAGAATCCAGATCCAGACTTGCAGTGGCAAAGACTTTGATTTTAATACATTTGAAGGTTTTTTAAAATTTTTATTTATTTTTGGCTGTGTTGGGTCTTTGTTGTGGTGCACAGGCTTCTCATTGCAGTGGCTTCTCTTGTTGCGGAGCACGGGCTCGAGGTGTGCGGGCTTCAGTATTTGCAGCATGCGGGCTCAGTAGTTGCAGCATGCGGGCCCTAGAGCACGTGGGCTTCAGTAGGTGTGGTGCGTGGGCTCAGTAGTTGTGGCTCGCGGGGTCTAAAGTACTGGCTCAGTAGTTGTGGTGCATGGGTTTAGTTGCTCCGCGGCATGTGGGACCTTTCCGGACCAGGGATCAAACCCATGTCCCCTGCATTGGCAGGCGGATTCGTAACCACTACGCCACCAGGGAAGTCCTCATTTGAAGGTTTTGAGCAGGGACATTTTATTTACTTGAAGAGGATCAACCTGGCTCATGGCAGTTATTAACCAGAGTTTAAGAAATGGACTTTTCTGTTTTTATACTTCTGTCTCTTGAGCTTAGTTTATGTGTGTTGCTTGAGAGGATAAACCTTCCTAGTGCCCTGAAAAAGCAATAGATTTCTGAACCCACGTCAGACCCCAGACTGTGGTATATCCCCTGAATTAGTGGATGTCACCTGTGAGACCTCTTGGGGCCATGTGGAACCCACCTCCACACACACATGACCTGCCTCAGCATTTGAATTTCTTCCTAGGAGACACCTAACTGCTTCTCCCTGGGCTTCCCTGCCATAGGTTCATCGTCCAGCCTGGAGCCCTGCACGATTCCTCAGTGCCTCCGTCAGTTACTCTCAGTACATTTCACCACAAAAGATTGCCAATAAAAGTAGCTGGTACATCAGTGGACGCTGCCAGCCAGAGAGTGTGGTATGTCTTCTGCTTGTCTCTTGAAGGTGGAGCTGTGAACCCATGTGTGCATTTTATAATTTATTTGTCTAACTTCTTATGACTGGTAACTTTATGTGTCCACTTGGCTGGGCCATGGTGCCCAGCTGTGTAGTCAGACTTTATGCTGGATGTTTCTGTGAGAGTGTTTTTGGATGAAATTAACATTTAAATCAGTGGACTCTGAGTGAAGCAGATTGTCCTCCATTATGTGGGTGGGCTGCATCCAATCGGCTGAAACCTCAATAGAACAAAAGACTGTTCTCCTCTGAGCAAAAATTCTGCCAGCAGATGGCCTTGGGACTGGAGCTGCAGCATTGGCTCTTCCTGGGTCCCCAGCCTGCTGGTCCATCCTGTAGATTTTCAACTTGCCTTTCTCCATAATTGTGTGAGCCAATTTCTTAAAATAGATCTCTTTCCATACACACAGACACACATTCTATTGGTTCTGTTTTTCTGGAGAGCCCTAATACACTTCCTCAACAGATGTCATCTACCTTATATAAGAGGCTTGTAGAGCATTTCCCAAGAATGAGCACAGAATAGGTACTGTATCTGTCAAATGCTTACTCGCAGACAGGCACTGTGCCAGCCCTGACAGGGACATGAAGCTGAATGTGACCCATCCTGTTCCCCAAGGCTGACACCCTCACAGGGACTTCTTGTTCTATGGCAGAAGGTGCACATGGCTTTAATAGGCCAATGTTGGGATGAAGCCCATGGGCTCTGCCACCAGGACCACCTGGGTGTGGATCCCTGCTCTGCCACTTAGTGATCATCAACACTTAACCTATCTGAGCCTCTGTTTCCTCCTTCGTTATGTGGAGTCAGTAGTCCCCGGCATAAGGATGAGGCTGCTGAAAATATTAAAAGAGCTAATGGCGCTTCCCTGGTGGCGCAGTGGTTGAGGGTCCGCCTGCCGATGCAGGGGACACGGGTTCGTGCCCCGGTCCGGGAGGATCCCACATGCTGCGGAGCGGCTGGGCCCGTGAGCCATGGCCGCTGAGCCTGAGCGTCCGGAGCCTGTGCTCCACAACGGGAGAGGCCCCAACAGTGAGAGGCCGGCGTACCGCAAAAAAAAAAAAAAAAAAAAAAGAGCTATTGTATGTAGAGTATTTGGCAAATAGTATGTATGCAACAGATACGTTATTATAAATACCTTATTATATGCTTGTGAATAGCTTTAGCAAATTACTTAACCTCTGAAATACTCAGTTTGCTCACCTGTAAAATGGTCATAATGATAATAAATTATTTTTGCTATATTAAATTTCATATTAGTAGGGACTTCCATGGAGGCCCAGTGGTTAAGAGGTTGCCTTCCAATGTGGGGGTGTATGGGTTTGATCCCTGGTAGGGGAGCTAAGATCCCACATGCCTCGTGGCCAAAAAACCAAAACATTAAAAAAAAAAAAAGAGAAGCAATATTGTAACAAATTCAATAAAGACTTTAAAAATGGTCCACATCAAAAAAAAATCTTAAAAAATTTCATATTGGTAGACCAGATTGTAAAAATACTCTTCTTTTGTGCTATATATTTTGATGCTCTCTGTCCACTGAAAATGGGGTCTGACAGCACACACAACAATAAAGATGTGTTTTTATGGTTAATTTTATGTCCATGATCGCTTATGCAATATTCTCTTCCTCATTCATCAATTTAAGTATATGGGTATTGAGTGGCTACTCTATGCCAGGAACCGTGTTAGGGGCTCTAGGTGCATAACTTACAATGTTCTCTGTAGTTTCTAATGTGTAGGTATTATCAACCCCTTCGTAGAGGTTAGAAAATTTTGGCTTAGCTGAAAACAGAGCACTTTAGAATATGTTCAGAGATAAAGGATACCATTCTCATCCTCACAGAGCTCACCGACTTGTTAAAAATTACTCGAGAGAATCCTTGTTTGAACCCAAAGTGGTGGCATTTAGGGTACCTAATGGCACTGTCCTCTCTGCAGACACTCCTCAGGCTGTGCCTTAATGCAGCGGGAGCCCCTCCCATTCTCAGCAGTTAAGAGCTTCTTTGCTGCCCCAAGGCTGTCCTTTAGGGCAAGATAAGCACTGCAATGAAAGTAATGGAGTTAGCTAATTTACAGCGGTCTTCTTGGCTAAAATGAGCTATTTAATTTCCTGCCCTTGAAACGGCATCTTCTTCGGGGAGATAATGACTCACACAGCCTGTCAGGGTATACTCAGAGCTATCTGAATGCCCCAAATAAGCCTGTAGCAAATGTCCGACCAGACACTGGCTTGCAAGACCTTGAGAAATTCTGTCTTGGTAGAACTTGGCATTCTTCCTGCCTGAGACATTTTTAATAATTTGGCTGTAGGATAAAACCCTTACTTAATTCATGGGTATGTAAAACAACTCTAGCTCAAAAGTTATCTGTTAAGTCCACCCTTTCCAAATATAACTACAAATGGAAAGAGAAACTGTAAAATGTTTTCAGTGGAAAATTTCATTCCAGAGAGTCTAATTGCTCCAGACATGGTGGTTGACACTCCCAGATCGTCCACTGGCAGCTGTTACTTCTCTAAGGATCTGATGTTCTTTTAAGCTGAAGCCCACAAGCCATGGAGTTTGTGCTTGTTTGGGGAGCAGCCCAAGCCCATCGCTGGGTATGACAGGGTCAAATATTCATCCTGAGTGAGTGTTCACTGTCTCCCCTACACCCCACCCTCTAAGGCGAATGCTGTCTTTGCCTGCCCTATCCACGAGCTTGCTAGGGCCAGGAGAGGCAAAACTGGAGAGATGGTGGTGGTTTGTGCCTGACATGGCCAAGATATATTTGCCAAAGAGAAGAAGGAATAGACATTGAAGGAAAGGGAAAATGAAAGGCAAGAGATGGAAGTTGCAGTTTTTTAACCTAATCTCAGCAATGACATCCTATTGCTCTTACTGTTTGCTATTCATTAGAAGTGAGTACCAAGTCCAGCCCATACTTGAGGGGAGAGGATTACACAAGGGTGTGAATACCTGGAGATGGGAATCACTGGGGCCCATCTCAGAAGACTGTCTACCATGCTTGTTGCCTCCAGTGAGGTTTGGGGTCTGTAGATTTTCCTGAGTAGTTGATGAGGAACTGATTCTCATTGGGATGTGAGCCCCCTTGAAAAGAAGCCTGGCTCTAGTTCCTCTGAACAGTTTTGAATTGTTAGTATCATCTCTTAACTTCTGTTTTTGGGATGCAGTCTCTATCACTGTGATCGCTTCCTATAATTTTCTTAAATTGAAGCAAGAAAGAGAACCAATATTTATAAAGGCAGACTATAGTATATAGCATGTAGGTATGCTATAGCTTATAGATATACTATAGCATGTAGGTATATACTACAGCATGTAGGTATTCTATATATTTTATCGCTTTTAATGCTATCTGTGAAGCAACTGTCATCAGCCCCATTTTCTAGATGAGGAAACTGAGGCTCTGAGGTACAGCATCTTGCTTAATGTCACTCAGTGAATAAGAGGCAGGGCTAGGATTCTAACTCAGACCCATCTTTCTCAAAGCCCGAGCCCCTGCCACCTCCCTAAGCAGCAACAGCTTTGATCTCAGGAAATTCTTCCCTAGATAGAGCAGTAGATAAAAGTCTCCTACCAGATCCTACAAATTTTCTGAACCCCAAGCAAAAACTCAAACATTTCTGCTATTCCTAGACAATGGGCTCTCTGCTCTGACATAGGGCTAAAACTATAAACAAATAGAAAATGCAGCAAATTACTTGCCACGTGGCAGTGCAGTTGACTGGTTGAGTGGTTGAGCTTTGGAATTCGACAGACCTGAGGTGTTCAAATGCCAGCTCTGCCGCTTTTCATCTGTGCCATCACGGCAAATTGCCTAATCCCTCTGACACTGTTTCCCTAACTGTCAAATGGAATTATTGTGAAGATGAGATGGTCTTAGTGTATATAAACCTCAGGGCCCAGCGCATACAAAGGCCTGAATACCTTCTGAATATTCCCCCTGCTCCCTCAGTATTCCAAATATTATTCACTTAATGTGTGTACCCTTGTTTTTGTCAGTCTCTTTTGGGCAAAACCAAGTCCCAGGCACATCAGGATATTTGTCAGTGGAAGTTAATTCTTGGTGCATGTCAAGACCCACACTGTAAACTTATTTCGTGCAAAGTGGAGCCCATCTAGCTGCCTCACAGCAATTGTCACTCAGCGCTCTGTTTCTCCACTTATTTCTACAGGAAACCCAGAAGAGCAGCAGTGTCTTCTGCTGGTGGAGACTTCTACAGGGCTCTTGTAGCAGTCTGAGACTGCTCTCAGACAAGTGTTTGCTCCCAATTAAACAAGCCAATAGTTCACTCCTCTTCTTGGGGTGGTGGGGGCGGGCAGAGGAGGGCTGAGGTAGTGGCCAAGAGAGTCATGTCCTTCACATGGAAACATAAAGCCAGAGGGCAGCCTACTCTCCCAGCCCAATACCCGGGTTTGCCATCCTTGTACTTGGCTATGCTATAAGGCATCATTTTCTCATTCTTAACCCCTCTCTTCTCTTACCATGCTCTTCAGCAGTCGTACGTGGGATCATTAGTGATGGCTCCAGGAAGAAGGGGGAAGTGCTTACAGACCTTGATTATGTGACAAGAACCCAGAGTCAAATCTCTAGTTAAAATGTCTCCCTGTTGTTCTACTGGCTTAAGCAAGGTCCTTGCCTCGTCCTGCCTGTGTCATCTTGTCTCCTGGTCCACCACACGGAGACAATGTGTAAACTTTGTCTTAGAATATTCATATTTTACTCTCTCCCCATCTGACCTGTAGGACCAACGTGATTTCAAACCCCCTCTGTTCTCTTGATGCTGGACATAGAGAAGGGGCCCAAGAGTCAAGACAGTCAGCATGTGACAGATGCTCACAGCTGACAGGGAGAAGACAGACATGGCCAAGGTAAGGTGAAGGTCACTGTGGCTGGCAAATGTCTCCCTTTTCACTTGATAATGCTCTTCCTACCCCTGTCATAGGATGTGGGTTGTTAAGTGTAGGGAAGGAGCTGAAAATGGGAGTGGATCATGATATGTGATATGGGATGATATGTGATGAAAAAAGAGTTTCCTCTTTTTTTAATTAAAATGTTTTTATTTTTTATTTTATTTTTTTTGGCCACGATGCACAGCTTGTGGGATCTTAGTTCCCTGACCAGGGATTGAACCTGGGCCACTGCAGTGAAAGCGCTGAGTCCTAACCACTGGACCGCCAGGGAATTTCCCCCAATTAAAAAAATTTGAACCTGGGCCACCGCAGTGAAAGCGCTGAGTCCTAACCACTGGACCGCCAGGGAATTTCCCCCAATTAAAAAAATTTTAAAAGCCTGTTCAGAATGTCTGGGAGCTTGGGCTTTACATACCTTGCCTCAGTTACCCTGGGCTCCAGCCAGAAATAAGGCATCAATAAAATTTCCTATGATTTGGAGAGTTTCCTATGATTTTGTGACTCTTGGTCTTACTTTAAGAGACTCGAAGAACCCCAAAGTGCCATGCCTGCTTAATAATGCTAACATCACCCCCATTTTTGACTCTGGCTTCTTGTCATCTGTGTGGCCTTCCATGCATGCAGCTCATTCACCACTGTGAAATTTGACACCTCTCCCATTACTCACGCCCCACATTGTGTGGTCCCTTCCCCTGGCTAAAGAAGCATGACTCAGATCTTCCCAGGAAACTGCTCTGTATGTCTGTAATCTGGTCACTGTCTTGGTTGTTTTACTACTTCTCTGACTGTTGTCATCCTCATTGGTTTTTCTTGTTCTTTCTGGGTCTTAATATTTTTGTTCCTTAGTAGCTATGGCAACCACTTTTTCTTTTCATTCATTTTCTCCCTGGGCCAAAAAGCTCATTCACTATCAGCGTTTAAACCATTATCATGTGATGAAGCTTAGAAGTCTGTGTCTCCAGGTAGAACGTTCTCTGGAGCTCCATATTCTATGTCCATCCAAATTTTTCCTTGAATGTCCTAAAGGATCCTCAAACTCATCCTGTCTAAAGCTAAGTCAATTCCCTACCCCAGCCGGCAAGCTCCTCTCTTGATTTTCCTAGTTACTAGCAGATGTCACCACTTCCCCAGATTCCAAAGCCAGACCTCCCACCCCCGCATTCCTCCTTGATTCTTGCTCTTTCTCATCCCACATCCAATATGTCCTAAAGATTTTACCTCCTAAATGTCTCTTTCATGTGTCCCTTCCCACCTTACCTTCCATTTACAGCCCGAGCCTCATCTCTTCTTACCTGGGCCATTGTTTTCATTAGCTTTCTAGTCTTCTTGCCTCCATCTGATGCCTTCCATTCCCATTCCTTAGTCACCAGAATGGTCTCTAGAAAATGAAAACCTGACCATGACACTTTTCTTTCCACACAGCTGTTGCAGTATAATCTAACTCCTTTTCATGGTATACACAGCTCACTGTGCCTTGGCTCCTGCCTCCCCACCCCTCTCACTCCCCTCCCATAGGGTCCCTCACCCTCTACACTAGCACATCTCATACATCATGTGATTTAATACATAACAACCTTTGCACCTGCTGCTCCTTTTGTTGGAAATGCCCTTTACTTCTTATATCCACTGGGCAAATGCATGCTCATTATTAAAAACTCAGCTTGGATGTTACCCCAGTGAATCCTTCCCTGAACCCTCTCCCAAAGTCAACCATTCACCCCTCAGCACCATGCCACATCTGGTATGCACTTGTATTCAGTCCTGTATGACACTGAACTGTCCTATTTGTTTATGTGCTTAGCTACTTCCCAAACTGTGAGATGTTGTATCTTTAGCAACCATCACAGTGTCTTATAAGAGATATACGCCCAATAAAAGTTTGTTGATATCAACTTAATGTGCGTGCCTTCTCATGTTTTCCCTATAGGATCTTTCACATATAAAATAATACAGTTTGAAAATTTTCCTTTTTTTTAACCTTTATAAAGCCTTTTTCATATGAAAAGAGCAAAGAATATTTATACCAGTGACTCATTACGTTATTTGAAATAAAAACATCTGAGTAGATCTTTGGAAAGGTGAATTTCCAACAAAATAAAAACATGGTAAAATTTGTTGTCACATGTTGGATTACATGGAATCCAGTTATCAGTGATGTATCTGCTCCAAAGTTTTCAGTCTGAGGCTTGGATGAAGCCCTGGACGGAAGCCCAGAGCCTCGAGTCCTGCCTGGCACACTTCAGACTCTTGGCAAATCTTTATTAAATGAATAAACCTCTCTGGGCCTTAGCTTCCTCCAGAGTGAAGGGAGGGATGAGAGTAGATTGCATCTGAGCCTTCTCTCTGCTCCCATGTTTTTTGATTCTGATTTAATTACAAATACAGAGCAACTTAGAAGGAATGGTACAAACTGCTTGTCACTGGAGAGATGGCTCTATCTATGAATGGACATTCTCTAATGGGGTTTCTATCTTTAAAAAATCTTTATCATTATTATTTTTGCTTACAAAGGTAAATGCATGCTCCCTAGATACCCTTAGTAGTTTGGTGTATAATATTTCAGATGAGTTCTAATGCATGTACAGGCATACTTCGTTTTATTGAGGTTTGCTTTATTGTGCTTCAAAGGTATTGCATGTTTTACGAATTGAAGGTTTGTGGCAACTTCATGTTGTCAGATGATAGCAATAAAATATTTTTTTAAAATTAAGGTATATATATTGCTTTTTTAGACATAATGCTATTGCACACTTAATAGACTACAGGATACTATAAAGATAACTTTTATATGCACACACACACAAATCTGGTTGACTTGCTTTATTGCAGTATTCACTTTATTGTGGCGGTCTGTAACTGAAACTGCTATATCTCCGAGGTATGCCTGTACCTGCACATAATTAAAATCAGATTTTTTTGGCCATTGATTACTTTTTAAAAAACACTCATCAAAATATCATGAACATCTTTCAGAGACAATTTTCTTTATGGAAAAAGGCAGTGAAATTCTTTGGTGGTTGATGTCAGTGGCTTCTGTTAAAAATATAAATAATACTCTCCTCTTTCTACCACACTCTTGACCAGACATCTGAGGGAGGGGGAGTCCCTAACCTGGAATTTTGTTTAAAATACAAATTCCCATCTCACATTCCATATAATTCCTGGCAATCCCTTGAAAGTTCTGCTCACTTTTAGCCCTGGAATGCCTTCATTAGCACTTTTTTTTTTTTTTTTTTTGCGGTACGCGGGCCTCCCTCTGCTGTGGCCTCTCCCGTTGCGGAGCACAGGCTCCGGACGCGCAGGCTCAGCGGCCATGGCTCACAGGCCCAGCCGCTCCGCGGCATGTGGGATCTTCCCAGACCGGGGCACGAACCCGTGTCCCCTGCATCGGCAGGCGGATTCTCAACCACTGCGCCACCAGGGAAGCCCCATTAGCACCTTTTGACTGCTGTCATTGAACAAAAAAACTGGGCTTTTGGCACCTATGGGAAGTGCCATGAGGGGGTGCCAGGGAACCCACATCCCTAAGACTTACAAGAGTCATCTTCGTTTGTAGTTCTTGTTCTCCCTCCTCCACCCTTGCTTTGAGGCTATAGCTCTTCCAGGGGCAGCCCAGCTAAGTAGCCTGAGTCCCTCCTCCTCTCTGTCCTCCGCCTCCCACATCTCACTCTGGGGGCTGCTTAATATGCAGCCAGCATCCACTCAACATAATGTGCCTTTACCTGCCAATGTGCTTTGAGGGATATTGTGAGCATTAAATTTGCCATTTACATTTTCATGTCTGACATAATTGAGGAATGAATGCTCTTATGAAAATTAAACTTGTGGTTCTCCGGGGCTGCTGTAACCCTGTTAAAATGTAATGTGATTTTTGATGCTTCTTCTTGAGGTTTTTATTAAATAGAATATCAGGATGACTAATTCCCTGGGCCTAAATGCAGGCTGGGAAGCAGCATTATTGATGGGGCCGTGTCCAAATGGTCCTCCGTGCTCAGCCTCTAATGGCCTAATAATGCATTATACTTGAATCAGAAATACTTTGAGTCGTAGTGCTTATTGCCATTATTGAAAACACCTGGATGCTCCATTCATCAAGGTTACATCCAAAGGGGCCCATTTGTTTATTAGGCTGTCAGTAAACATCTCTATTCGTTCTGGGTTCAGTCACATTTGGCCACACTGGAGAGAGAGCTCAGATCCAGCCTGGGGATCTCTTGTGGTTTCTCCTGATTTGTTTTCTTGTTAAGAAAAAAGCAAGCTAATTAGAAGTTGGGAGTGGCTTTATAAAGAACGCATTTTACCTCACGTAATCTGCCGTGATGGAAGCAGAGATTGGGGAGGTGGGCTCCTGCAGAGGCCCCTGGAGGCTCTGTCATTCAGCAGCTGCCAGAATGGCCACTCTGCTTCGCTGGTCCTCTCACCCGGTGCCGACACCCACCAGCTCGGACACTCTGCAGCCCTGCAGCCCTCAGGCATGGATGCCCTGGGCCCACACACCCTGGAAGGGCATATCTCCCCTGTTTGCCTCCTCCCACAGAACAAAATCAAATTCCTCTCTCTGGGTGGCCAGAGAGTGACATTTCCCTTTCACAGACATTTCCTGACTTACGCCCCTGTCAGGAGAACTTGGCCACAATATTGTGATTAAACTGGAAATGCTTCAGGATGCCTTTTTAAAAAGCCATGTTTCGAAGAAATTATAAAATGTGAACATCCCCGCTGCATGAAACTGAAGTATATTGACCTTTTGTTCATGACTTAATGACTTTTTGTTAAGTAAAAGGATGCCTGTGTAACCCCATCCGGGTCAAGATCTAAAACACCGCTGCACCCAGGAGCCCTCCGCCAGCGTCCCACCCAGACCCCTCCTGCTGCTGTGGTAACCACCTTGCTGCCTCATCTCCCAACTGAGTCGGCCGCCATGATATTTCACTCTGTAGACCACCCAGGACCAGCCACCAGATCCATTCAACTTTCCCTTTCAAAGACATCTTTGAACAGGCACCTAGCCTTTGCTTTCCAGTCTTGACTAGAAGGTTAAGGAGTGAGGGAGAGAGGGGACAGACAATGGAAACAGCAAAATGGATGCAGAGGAACTCTACCCAGTAAGAAAAGCCTGAGACTGAAACTGAAAAGCTTCCCCCCATGGTTGCTCATCTCTGCTGGGGTGCTGTCTTGGCATCTATTCAAGCATGGGAGGCGAATGTTTCCACACCCCCTACAACTGTGTTTTCTGTCTCATGAAACAAAGCAAGAAGGGCTGAATTTGCATCAGTTAAGAATTCCATACTCGGCGAGTATTCCATAATTGCCACCCCAAAAGGGGAACAAAATCCGTCAAAGATGGTCGTGTGTTGGTCTTCAAAAAGCAGGTTCCCCTCAGCTTTCACTGCCTCTCTGGGGACTGCTCCGTGATCTTTTCAGCTTCCCTCGCTATAGGGGTCAGAGGAGGTCTGAGCTGTAAGCCCTGGAGGCTGTGGGGCAGGATGGGGCAGGGCTTAGGTTGCCTGGTCTGTGGGCCCACCTGAGGGAAAGGTCATTCTGCTCAGAGGGACAGTCTGGCGACTTAGGTCACAGGTGTGTGGACTGACACAAGTGACCTCTGTTAGCAGGGTTTGTTTTTGAAGCCTCTGGGGCAAAGAGGGGAGTCGGATAGGAAAATTTGTTCTCTCCTGCAAGTAGGAATTACCTGAGCACCATTCTTTTCCCTGAAGCCCTCAGAAGCGCTCCTTTGTTCACAGTTCTACCACTGGGGGATGCATCTGGCTGGGGTGAGGCAAAGGCTTTTTATACCTGCTGCTTTGAACCCCCGTCTTGCTTTTGTAGAACATAAACAGAAATCTCAAGTCAATAGAGTTGGGAGACCAGCAGGGGGAGCTCTCATACCCGAATCCAGGAAGAAGAAACATTCTTTTTCTTTCCTCCAAAGCGTAGGCTTTTAGGGTATTAAGTAAAATAATTTAAAGCAGTCTTATTTGTGCATCTGAATGACATGAAGGCCTGTTAAAATACAGATTGCTGCCCAACCCCAGATTTCTGATTCAGTAGGTCTGTAGGGCCCAAGAATGTGCATTTCTAACAAGCTCCTGCTGCTGCTGCTGCTGGTGCTGGTGGTCCTGGGACCACACGCTGAAAACCACTAATATAAAGGCTAGGGACATGGGCACCCAGAAAGCCTAAAGGAGAACAACAAAATAAAAACAGAGGGGCTTCCCTGGTGGCGCAATGGTTGAGAATCTGTCTGCCAATGCAGGGGACACGGTTTCGAGCCCTGGTCTGGGAAGATCCCACATGCCGCGGAGCAACTAAGCCCGTGCGCCACAACTACTGAGCCTGCGCGACAAGCCTGCCTCCGCAACAAGAGAGGCCGCGATAGTGAGAGGCCCGCGCACCGCGATGAAGAGTGGCCTCCGCTCGCCGCAACTAGAGAAAGCCCTCGCACAGAAACGAAGACCGAACACAGCCAAAAATAAATTAAATAAATAAATAAATTTAAAAAAAAATAGAGTATCTTAAGTCTTCAGGGTGCAAACTTCTAAAGCCACATCCAAGAGAACAGAACACAACAAACGCTTTGTAAAAGAAAATACATGTTTATGGTATGGAAAGCTGACAGGATTGATGGAAATAAATCCGTCCCCAAACAAATCCACTTATTTAGTAAATGAGTAAAGTAAATAAGGTTAAAAAAAAAAAAGGAAAGTAAATGAGGGCCATCCTATGAAATGGATTTACTGTAAGAAACTGTAATCATTCATCCTGTTTCTAGCTTCTGATGGCAAGTGCGGGGATTCCGGGGAAGAGGAAGCCATTTCTCCTTAATAGCACCGGCCCCAGTGAAGATGGAAAAGATGTGGCTTCCTCCCTCCTTCCCTTATCCTGGCCTCATCAGAATCACAGCTTCTTGAGGTCAGAGCTGCCGAAGATAGCTTTTCTTCGAGAAACGTGAAGCCCTTAGAACATGTGTCTTCTCTGACCTTAACTGGTTGCTGTGTGTGTGTGAGGGACACCTGGTGTGATGTGATTAGCCCACCCGGGTGGTTGTCACCTGTGCCACACACTAAAGACCCCTGGGGAGACTTAATAAGAGTACAGGTGCCTGAGTTCTCTTTCCACTCAGAGCCTCCTCTAAGGGAGGTTGTTTCTCTGTTTTTCTTGCTTTTTTTTTTTTTTTGGCCACACCACAAGGCTTGTGGGAATTTAGTTCCCCGACCAGGGATTGAACCCGCGCCCTCAGCAGTGAGAGCGCAGAGTCCTAACCATTGGACCACCAGGAAATTCCCTCTCTGCTTTTAAGTTCTGCAGTGGATTTTGATGTGCATTCAGGGCTGGGAATCCCTGCCAGCAGTCCTGGTACGACAGCCCCTTTGATTTGTCCTGCTGCTCCTTTGCCTCCTCTTCTGTGTTTTTTCTGTATTTTCCCCTTATGTTTTTTCAGAGCCTGGCACAGGGGTTCAGCTGATGGTTTGCTGAGAGAGTCTCTCCCTGACCAAACTTTAGTCAGGCTCCTCTGAGCCTTCTTCCCAAATAGGCCTTGACTTTTGGGCTTTTGTCTGTCCTTGCACCATCTAAATGTAGCAAGAACTCTGCTAAATTGGTTTAGCCAGAAGCTCCCGGCCTCAATATCTGATCTGGTTTCTCATCCTCCACCATGCCCCAGGGGGTGGCTGATCACCCTGGTCTGCCTTCAGCAAGAATCCTATTAGGTCAGTTTAGTCAGAAGCACCCTCATACCCCTGATGTTTCCCCTTACTAATTTTCCATCCACTGACCCCCACTGGGCTCCTTAAATTCCCACTCTTTCTTGTTGTATTCAGTTGGGCACAGTCTCTCCCCCCTACTGCAAAACCCCACTGCAGTAGTCCCTATACCTATCTCAATGTCTTGAATAAAGTCTGCCTTACTGTTTTAACAAGTGTCATGAATTGTGTTTTCTTTAACATTGCTCAGCTGAGAGGCCTATCTGTCTTGAGAGTTCACCCCTTGGATGCAGCATTTTCCATTCTGTGGTCCTAGAAACACTAGTGTCCCTGATAGGTTAAGAGAAGTTCTCTGAGAGAGAGGGAGAGAGAGAGAGAGAGAAAAGGGAGGGAGGGAGGGAGGGAGGGAAGGAAGGAAGGAAGGAAGGAAGAAAAAGGGGGATGGGGAGCAGAAGGGGGAGAGGGAGAGAGTTCTGTGGTCAACTAGTTTTGGAGGACATTGGAGAAAAGAAATTCAAAAGTTCTTTTTCTGCAGGATTTTTATCAGATTCTTTATTCTACTAATATGAATTCCCACTTTATTTTTCAGGGAATACCATTAACATCTCAGAGAATAGATTTATACCATGGCTTTGGCATCATTGCAATACAGCTTTTCAGCCCCCTTTTGCCACTGACCAGGTGCCTGGGAAAAGTCCTTCTCTGTTTCATCAAGTGTAAAGTGGAGACAATGACAATCCCACCTTATGGAACTGCTGCGAGGATTAAATGAGCTAATGCATGCTGAGTGCTTAGCTCAGAGACTTTGGATATAGGAGGTGCTCAGTTTAAATGATCATTACCCAGGGACTTCCCTGGTGGCGCAGTGGTTAAGAATTCGCCTGCCAATGCAGCGGACACTGGTTTGAGCCCTAGCCCTAGTCTGGAAAGATCCCACATGTGGAACAACTAAGCCCGTGCACCACAACTACTGAGCCTGTGCTCTAGAGTCTGCGAGCCACAACTACTGAAGCCCACCCTCCCTAGAGCCTGAGCTCCGCAACAAGAGAAGCCACTGCAATGAAGAGTAGCCCCCGCTCGCCGCAACTAGAGAAAGCCGGTGCGCAGCAATGAAGACCAATGCAGCGAAAAATAAATAATATAAATAAAAATAAAAAAAAAAAAGATCATTACCCAGTAGAAGGATCAGGAGTGTCTATGAAGGACTAGAACAGGAAGAGGATGAAGTTCAGATACAGTGGAGTAATGACCAGGCTGGTTCCTGGGCACCAGCGAGAACTGGTTTGGAAACAAGACCACAGACTCAAATTTTTGCAGTTTGATTTGTCATTTACCCAAGATCTGCATGGAGGAGAAATGAGGAGACCACAAACCATAGGATGGAGACCACCACCCTCTAGTTTTTCTTTAAATTGAGGTAAAATTCATGTAATATAAAGTAACCATTTTAAAGTATACAGTTCAGTGGCATTTAGTATACTCACAATGTTGTGCAACTATCACCACTAAATAGTTCCAAAACTTTTTCATCACCTCAAAGAGAAACCCCATATCTATTAAGCAATCACTCCCTACTCACCCATCCACCCAGTCCCCGGCAGCCAACAATCTTTCTGTCTCTGGATCTACCTATTCTATTCTATTTCATATAAATGGAATCATTAATATGTGACTTTTTTGTGTCTTGCTTCTTTCACTTACCATAAAGTTTTCAAGGTTCATCCACGTTGTGGCATGTATCCACATATTTTGCTCTTTTTTTGTGGCTGAATGGTATTCCAATTGTATGGCCATATCACATTTTATCCATTCATCAGTTGGCTATCTGGATTGTTTCCTTTTGACCATTATGAATAGTGCTGCTATGAACTTTTATGTACAAGTTTTGTTTGAATATCTGTTTTCAATTTTTTTGGATGTATACCTAGGAGTGGAATTGCAGAGTCAATTAGACTAATTTTATACTTAACTTTTTGAGAAACTGCCAAACTGTTTTCCACAGTGGCTGCACCCTTTTTCATTCCCACCAGCAGGGTATGAATTTTCCAATTTCTCCACATCCTCACCAACCTTTTTTATTGTCTGTATATTTGATTATGGCCATCCTAGTGGGTGTGAAGTAGTATCTCGTTGTGGTTTTGGTTTGCATTTCCCTAATGACTAATGACGTTGAGCACATCCCTCAGTTCTTAACAGTCAACCTGGTGGGTTTTCTTCCCAAAGCAGTTCCTGCTTTGGGATCCACAGGGAAGGTAGGGTCTTGTATCACAAGGAAACAGACATTAAAGCCATTCTGTTTGAAAAAAATTTTAAATACATTTTTTAAAGAACACTGTGAGCCACAATAAAGATGGCAAAATAGATATCTGAAATTCAGATACACATTCAAAAAGAAAGTGAGTCACTGTATTGACTTAGAAGGACAAAGAGGATGATGAAATTGAGGATATCTTTTGAGTTGAGATTTGTAACTTTTAGAACATTGGACACAAATTCTGTTAGTCCACTTGACCCTCTTCAGAATCTCCTGGAGACCCTTAGGAATCCTTTAAAGGTAAGGAGTCACTTTGTAGACTCAAAGTCAGATCCTGCTTTGGCAGGTGAGGGCAAGGGTTTCAAGCTACTCATGCTGGACCAGAGACCAGAAGTTGCCTGGGGATTTCATAAGACTTTTAACCTTGATGTATTTTCTTGTTAAGTCACTTCATAGGACAGTATTACAAATGCTGTTAAAGTGGATGTGGAGGCTTCCCTATCAGTCAAGCAGACATTCCTATGAGGATGGGATGAGCTATATTGTCCTAGGTGGTATTTCTAATCCTGTGACCTGTGTGCTGTCTAGAAGGAGGTGGTAAAACCTTTGCTAAATGCCCAGAGGGAAAAGTTCCTCTGCGGCTGGGGGGTGGGGGTGGGATAAGTTTAGGGGGAGAAATGTGCTGTCCCCTGGGATTAGAGGCAAGAGGCACCCATTGAAACTGTTCTATCCTTCCTTCCTCCCTTTTTCCCTCCTTTTCTTTCCATTGCCACTTTCAGAAAGGTTCTGAAGAATAGATTTTAGGAGGTATTATAAATAAATGTTAAGAATGAGGTAAATCTAATTGGCTGTTATAGCTTTTAAATTGGATCTTGTAAACCAGTTAGGGCAGACTTCAAGAGTAGAGGCTTTTTTTGTAGAAAAAAAGTTCAGAAACACTTGGAAAAGGTCCTGAGAAAAAGGTCATTAAAATATTGTTTTTATCATTCTCTTAATGTGGTATATCACATATATTTATTTGCATATGTTGGACCATCCTTGCATCTTGGGAATAAATCCCACTTGATCATGAAAAAAAATATTGTTTTTACATTTTTGAGGAGTAACACATTCACATGGTTCAAACTTTAAAAATTAAGAGTAAAACACTGCAATGTCTCCTTTCTTCCCTGTCAGTCTCCTCAGTTCTTGCTCTTCCAACCTAGTTATCACTATTGTTAAAGTCTGGTATAGCCTTCCAACGTCTATGCAAAGACCAGAATCACAACTAACAGCTGAACAATCATCGACAGGAAGACCCTGGAACTCACCAAAAAAGATACCCCACATCCAAAGACAAAGGAGACGGTAGGAAGGGCACAATCACAATAAAATCAAATCCCATAACCGCTGACTCACAAACTGGAGAACAATTATAGCACAGAAGTCCATCCACTGGAGTGAAGGTTCTGAGCCTCACATCAGGCTTCCCAACCTGGGGGTCCAGCAACGGGAGAAGGAATTCCCAGAGAATCAGACTTTGAAGGCTAGCGGGATTTGATTGCAGAACTTTAACAGGGCTGGGGGAAAAAAAGTAGTGTGCGCACCAGGACTGCCGATAAAATGGATAATCATTTTACCTGAAATGGACAAATTCTTAGAAAGGTATAACCTTCTGAGACCGAACCAGGATGAAATAGAAAATATGAACAGACCAATCACAAGTAATGAAATTGCAACTGTGATTAAAAATCTTCCAACAAACAAAAGTCCAGGAAACAGGGCTGGGGGAAAAAAAGTAGTGTGCGCACCAGGACCCAGGGGGAAGGAGCAGTGACCCCATAGGAGATTGAGTCAGACCTACCTGCTAGTGTTGGAGGGTCTCCTGCAGAGACAGGGATTGGATGTGGCTCACCATGGGGACAAGGACACTGGCAGCAGAAGTTCTGGAAAGTACTCCTTGGTGTGAGCCCTCCCCAAACCCTCCCAGAGTCTGCCAATAGCCCCACCAAAGAGCCCGTGGCCTCCAGTGTTCAGGTGCCTCAGGCCAAACAACCAACAGGGAGGGAACTCTGCCTCACCCATCAGCAGACAAGCAGATTAAAGTTTTACTGAGCTCTGCCCACCAGTGCAACACCAAGCTCTACCCACCACCGGTCCCTCCCATCAGGAAGCACGCACAAGCCTCTTAGATAGCCTCATCTACCAGAGGGCAGACAGCAGAAGCAAGAAGAACTACAATCCTGCAGCCTGTGGAATGAAAACCACATTCACAAAAAGATAGACAAAATGAAAATGCAGAGGGCTATGTACCAGATGAAGGAACAAGATAAAACCCCAGAAAAACAATTAAATGAAGTGGAGTTAAGCAACCTTCCAGAAGAAGGATTCAGAATGATAGTGAAGATGATCCAGGATCTCAGAAAAAGAATGGAAGCAAAGATCAAGAAGATGCAAGAAAACTG
>NC_041218.1:43015568-43019182 GCF_002837175.3 Physeter macrocephalus
AGAGAGTCGCAGGCAGGATAAACCCAAGGAGAAAAATGCTGAGACACATAGTAATCAAACTGACAAAAATTAAAGACAAAGAAAAATTATTGAAGGCAACAAGGGAAAAATGACAAATAACATACAAGGGATCTCCCATAAGGTTAACAGCTGATTTCTCAGCAGAAACTCTACAAACCAGAAGGGAGTGGCATGATATATTTAAAGTGATGAAAGGGAAGAACCTACAACCAAGAGAACTCTAACCAGCAAGGATCTCATTCAGATTCGATGGAGAAATTAAAAGCTTTACAGACAAGCAAAAGCTAAGAGAGATCAGCACCACCAAACCAGCTCTACAACAAATGCTAACGGAACTTCTCTAAGAGGGAGACACAAGAGAAGAAAAGGATCTACAAAAACAAACCCATAACAATTAAGAAAATAGTAATAGGAGCATACATATCAATATTTACCTTAAATGTGAATGGATTAAAGGCTCCAACCAAAAGACACAGGCTTGCTGAATGGATACAAAAACAAGATCCATATATATGCTGTCTATAAGAGACCCATTTCAGACCTAGGGACACATACAGACTGAAAGTGAGGGGATGGAAAAGGATATTCCATGCAAATGAAAATAAAAAGAAAGCTGGAGTAGCAATACTCATATCAGATAAAATAGACTTTAAAATAAAGAATGTTACAAGAGACAAGGAAGGACATTACATAATGATCAAGGGATCAATCCAAGAAGAAGATATAACAATCATAAATATATATGTACCCAACATAGGAGCACCTCAATACATAAGGCAACTGCTAACAGCTATAAAAGAGGAAATTGACAGTAACACAATAATAGCAGGGGACTTTAACAATTTACTTACACCAATGGAGATCATCCAGACAGAAAATTAATAAGGAAACACAAGCTTTAAATGACACAGTAGACCAAATAGATTTTATTGATATTTATAGGACATTCCATCCCAAGACAGCAGATTACACGTTCTTCTCAACTGCACACAGCACATTCTCCAGGATAGATCACATCTTGGATCACAAATAAAGCCTCAGTAAATATAAGACAAATGAAATCATATCAAGCATCTGTTCCAACCACAAGGTTATAAGATTAGAAATTAATTACAGGGAAAAAACGTAAAAAACACAACCACATGGAGGCTAAACAATACGTTACTATATAACCAAGATATCACTGAAGAAATACAAGAGGAAATCAAAAACTAACTAGAGACAAATGACAACAAAAACATGATGATCCAAAACCTATGGGAAGCAGCAAAAGGAGTTCTAAGAGGGAAGATTATAGCAATACAAGCCTACCTCAAGAAACAAGAAAAATCTCAAATAAACAATCTAACCTTACACCTAAAGGAACTAGAGAAAGAAGACAAAACCCAAAGTTAGTAGAAGGAAAGAAATCATAAAGATCAGAGCAGAGATAAATGAAATAGAAACAAAGAAAACAACAGCAAAGATCAATAAAACTAAAAGCTGGTTCTTTGAGAAGATAAAAAAAATGATAAACCTTTAGCCAGAATCAAGAAAAAGAGGGAGAGGACTCAAATCAATAAAATTAAAAATGAAAAAGGAGAACTTACAACACACACAGCAGAAATGCAAAGCATCCTAAGAGACTACTACAAGCAACTCTGCCAATAAAATGGACAACCTGGAAGAAATGGACCAATTCTTAGAAAGGTATAACCTTCCAAGACTGCACCAGGAAGAAATAGAAAATATGAACAGACCAATCACAAGTAATGAAATTGAAACTGTGATTAAAAATCTTCCAACAAACAAAAGTCCAGGACCAGATGGCTTCACAGGTGAATTCTATCAAACATTTAGAGAAGAGCTAACACCCATCCTTCTCAAACTCTTTCAAAAAATTGCAGAGGAAGGAACACTCCCAAACACATTCTACGAGGGCACCATCATCCTGATACCAAAACCAGACAAATATACTACAAAAAAAAAAAAAAAAAAGAAAGTTACAGACCAATATCACTGATGAATATAGATGCAAAAATCCTCAACAAACTACTAGCAAACAGAATCCAACAACACATTGAAAGGATCATACACCATGAACAAGTGGGATTCATCCCAGGGATGCAAGTATTCTTCAGTACATACAAATCAATCAGTGTGATACACCATACTCACAAATTGAAGAATAAGAACCATATGATCATCTCAATAGATGCAGAAAAAGCGTTAAGCAACCTTCCAGAAGAAGGATTCAGAATGATAGTGAAGATGATCCAGGATCTCAGAAAAAGAATGGAAGCAAAGATCAAGAAGATGCAAGAAAACTTTAAAAGACCTAGAAGAATTAAAGAACAAATACCTAGAAGAATTAAAGAACAAACAACCAGAGATGAACAATACAATAACTGAAATGAAAAATACACTCGAAGGAATCAATAACAGAATAACTAAGGCAGAAGAACGGATAAGTGACCTGGAAGACAGAATGGTGGAATTCACTGCTGTGGAACAGAAAAAGAAAAAAGTAAGACGCTGATGAAAGAAATCAAAGATGTCACAAACAGATGGAGAGATACACCATGTTCTTGGATTGGAAGTATCAATACTGTGAAAATGTTTATACTACTCAAAGCAATCTACAGATTCAATTAAATTACCAATGGCATTTTTTACAGAACTAGTACAAAAAATCTTAAAATTTGTATGGCGACACAAAAGACCCCGAATAGCCAAAGCAATCTTGAGGGAAAAAAATGGAGCTGGAGGAATCAGACTCCTTGACTTCAGACTATACTACAAATCTACAGTAATCAAGAGAGTATGGTACTGGCACAAAAACACAAATATAGATCAGTGCAATAGGATAGAAAGCCCAGAAATAAACCCACGCACCTATGGTCAACTAATCTATGACAAAGGAGGCAAGGATGTACAATGGAGAAAAGACAGTGTCTTCAGTAAGTGGTGCTGGGAAAGCTGGACAGCTACATGTAAAAGAATGAAATGAGAACACTCCCTAACAGAATACACAAAAATAAACTCAAAATGGATTAAAGACATAAATGTAAGACCGGACACTCTAAAACTCTTAGAGGAAAACATAGGAAGAACACTCTTTGACATAAATCACATTAAGATCTTTTTTGACCCACCTCCTAGAGTAACGGAAATAAAACCAAAAATAAACAAATGGGAACTAATGTAACTTAAAAGCTTTTGCACAGAAAAGGAAACTATAAACAAGACGAAAAGACAACCCTCAGAATGGGAGAAAATATTTGCAAACGAATCAACGGACAAAAGGTTAATCTCCACAATATATAAACACCTCACGCAGCTCAATATTAAAAAAACAAACAACCAAATCAAAAAATGGGCAGAAGACCTAAACAGACATTTCTCCAAAGAAGACATACAGATGACCAACAGGCATATTCAAAGAGGAAATCAAAAAATGCCTAGAGACAAATGACAATGAAAACACGACGATCCAAAACCTATGGAATGTAGCAAAAAACAGTTCTAAGATGGAAGTTTATAGCAATACAATCCTATCTCAAGAAATAAGAAAAATCTCAAATAAACAATCTAACCTTACACCTAAAGGAACT
>NC_041218.1:43021003-43033441 GCF_002837175.3 Physeter macrocephalus
CACATTAAGATCTTTTTTGTCCCACCTCCTAGAGTAACGGAAATAAAACCAAAAATAAACAAATGGGAACTAATGTAACTTAAAAGCTTTTGCACAGAAAAGGAAACTATAAACAAGACGAAAAGACAACCCTCAGAATGGGAGAAAATATTTGCAAACGAATCAACGGACAAAAGGTTAATCTCCACAATATATAAACACCTCACGCAGCTCAATATTAAAAAAACAAACAACCAAATCAAAAAATGGGCAGAAGACCTAAACAGACATTTCTCCAAAGAAGACATACAGATGACCAACAGGCATATGAAAATCTGCTCAACATCACTAATTATTAGAGAAATGCAAATAAAAACTACAATGAGGTATCACCTCACACCGGGTTAGAATGGGCATCATCAGAAAAACTACAAACAACAAATGCTGGAGAGGGTGTGGAGAACAGGGAAGCCGCTTGCACTGCTGGTGTGAATGTAAATTGATACAGCCACTATGGAGAACAGTATGGAGGTTATTTAAAAAACTAAAAATATAAATGCACATACAAGCCTATTATTTCCCTTCTGTTTTACAAGCAGTTGATTATTACTCCATGTTCTGCACTTTGCTTTTTAATTCAACAATATAACCTCTTCTGAGCTCAGATGCAGTTTGTCTTATCCTTGTTGTTGTTAAAATATCACCTCTACTTGGACACTTTCTGGCTCTTTCCTGCTGACTTCTTGTCAGATACGATTAGACTGTCATAACTTTCATCGAATAACGTAGCTGCAGACTCGCTCTCAGGAGGGGCGTAAGTGTCACGGCCAGCTTCCTCTTGCTGCTTGCTGTGCTTGCATTATTATTATTATTGTCACATGCAACCTGCCATCTCTTGGCAGGAATCTTTTAAAGCTACTTGTCTATTTCCCGAAGGCTAGTTTAGTTAAATCTGAATCCCAGATTCATACACCAATGTAACTGTGCACATGTAAAGTACACAGGGCATGAGACAAGGGAAGCAAGTGAAGGAGAGAGTGAAGATCTCTGTCCCAGGAGCCCATCTGCCATCAGGAACTCTCAGGCCACTTGACTGTGCCTGGCTCACCTGAGGACCCCTTAAGGGCCCAGTGTTAGCTTGTTTGTTAAATGTTACTAACGCTTAACATCTTCCTAGTTTTTTGATAAAAAAAGAAATATAAATAGAAGCTTTAATATTTTCTCCCCATATCTCCATGGATCATCTTCTGCACACCCTGGCATGCACGTAACCTACTTTGGAGACCACTGCTCAAGACAAAAAAGTCTGGTTTCTTTGGCTTTAATCATATATATATATATGCTAAAAAATTACAGTATTCGTGCATATTCACTGAAGAAAAAAGCAGAAAATATAAAATCAGTCCTAATTCCATAATCAAGTGATAACCACACTTTAGTTTTTAGTTTACATTCTCCTAGACTTTTTCTTAAAGATGTGTGTATGATTTTTTTTTTAACAAAAATGAGGTCATACAGGACATAATGCTTGTACTTAATCTTATGGTACATCCTTATCTATTTCCTCAGGATAAATCCCTTAAAGTAAAATTGATAAGCAAAAGGCAGGCACTTTGTAAAGATGTGTGATGTATATTTCCAGTTGCTCTACAGAGAAGTTGTACCACCACACACCAGCAGAAAATGGGAGGGCCTTTCCCCATGCATCCTCACTAATACTGCCACCTTAAAACAAAACAAATCCAAACATTGTAAATGTAATGGTCCAGTGTATTTCATTTCATTGAAGTTCTATAGAACTTCAGCAGTACTTTCATGAGTTTATGGCAATTTCATGCTTATCCTTTTGTGGATCGCCTTTTCGTGGTGTTTATTTTTCCATTGCAGTGTTCTTCTTTCGACTAATTTGAAGAGATCAATTGGATTATCAATTAATTTGAATTGATCAGCTGATTAATTTTGTCCCCTGGTTAACTTAGGCTGTGTGATGGAGGTTATATCCTTTTCTCCTATTTTGGTTGTATGGACCAGCCGTGAGGGTGGAGAACAGAGCTGACCTGTGCTCCTTTGGCCAGTCTGTTTGTATGTGGCTTCCTTTCAAGGCTCTGAGATAAACCGTGATGTACCGAAATGAAAGCTGCATGGGGTGGTAGGAATCAGGAACTGGGAAATGTGAAGTGTTAAGAAATCTTTGACAGAAAACCAAATTCTCAATATAAAACTCCTTTTCCCCAAACCTGAATGTTCAAGATTGAAAAAAGGCTTGCTTATTAAATGTTATTACTTCCTTGTAATAGATGCGGTAATTATAACTGTAACTTTCTGCCATATGTCAACACAGCTTTGGAGTCATACAGGCTTTTGTTGGTGTGGCTCTGGACAGACAGGTCTGGGTTGGATTCCACATTCTGCCACTTCCCAGCTCTGTGACCTGAAATAAGTTACCTGATCTCTCCAAGCCTCAGTTTCTTTCTCTGGAAAGTAGAGTTGATCATCATAGCTAACTCACAGCAGTACTGCAGGGACTGAATGAGAAAATGAACACTAAATGTTTTGTAAAGGGCCATGCACATAGTAAACACTCAATTACTATTTTTTTATCTATTCTCAACATTATGTTTTTATTATTCTTATTCCTATCAGCATGAGATTTGTTCCAGGAACTACATCCTGAGCTCCAAACAATTAATTCACAAGCCCTTTTGGGAATACAGTCCATTTGTTGGCTGGACCCCTCAGCGAAAGTTGGTGACTTACAGACAGATACAAATTTTGGTGAAATGGCCAGTAAAATATTGCCACCATTAGGTGGCGCCAGTGCCCAGCGGATCCGTGCTTGGACGCCGGCATCACCCAGGCAACAAGGGCAGGCCGGGGATGAATCTGTACTGCAAAGGGGCAGCCCTCGGTGGGGAAACACTGAGGAGAGCAGCGGTGGTCTCAGGCTCCTGTCTGCTTTGAAACGGCCGCACACATGGCGCCCGTGCCCCCATACACCCACAACCCCACTTGCCCTGACACTCCTCAACATGCCCCCAGGCCCCTAAAGTTTCTTACAAGACTCCCCCTCCCCAAGCTTTCCTCCCTTCCTGGGCTCCACATGCCCCCTTCATGTCCTTGGCACACTTTTGACAGCATTCTCACCCTCCTCCACACCCTTCTCGGGGGGTGGTGCCCATGTCTTGCCACCCTGTCACCAGCGCAGTGTCAGCCTGGGCAATCCTGAAAACAGCACCCCCAATCCCAGACCTCTTGTTTTTTCAGGTTTGGGGTTGTATCTGTGGGTTTTTCCTGTTTTCCCATGAGGCATGACCCTGGGCTTCTGAGTATCCATTTGAACCAGTGCCCTTAGCTCATCCTGCAGTTTCCAAGTGTCATGTGCCCTAGTTGCTAAGAGTCGTGTTTGGCTTGGCAATATGGGGGCTTTCTGGCCCTGGATATTGCTTTTCCTCCATTTCAATTGTGGGCTTGGGCCAGGCAGCCTTTGGGGGACAGTGTCGTCTTGGCTCGAAGGTTGTTGTTTTCCACCCCCCGTTAGCACACAGTGGGTAATGTGGCAGGTCAGAGGGGCAGGCCAGAGCTCCCGGGTGCGGAGACCTGACTAGGAGCCTGTGTTCAATGGGACAGGGCTGATCTTCAGAGCTGCAAATAACACCAACAATTCATCTTGATCTTCTAGTGGAGTCTGCAGTCTGTAACGGAACACAGATGTGGACATATAAAATTAAGCTGCTGCTGGGCATCTTGGGACAGAGGCTGGAGGAGAGCCCCTGACTGGTAGGTTCTTGGTCTTTGGCTTGGCTGCCCCAGGGCTGTGGTCACAGTGGGTGCTGCTAGCAGAGATGGAAGGTCCAGCTCCTTACCTGGGGCTTTTTACCTTTACACTGGAGGGCCCCCCTGAGGTCCCAGCAGGGAGATACGGGGCACACTGAGACCCACCATTCAAGACCTTGGCTGGTAGGGTCACGTATAAGAGCTAATCAAGTCAACTCACTGCCTTTCTTCTCTTCTCCCTGCTGTGCAACGAGATCAGGCACTACAGAATGATTTTTTCCCCCTGGAGAGCGCCTAGGAAGATCTGTATGTAAGGGTCAGAAGGGAGCACCCACAGGTCTGATGTACAGCATCCTGGGTCTTCACCCCGTTCCTGGTACATTCTTTCCCTGGTGATGTGACTGTGGGGAGGTCACAGCCACTCTGAGCCTTCGTTTGGGCCACCCACTGCCTAGGGCTTCATGATACCCAAGTTCTTTGCCAGCCCTAAAAATCTAATGGTGGAAGGAACAACTGCCCCACGCTGCATGAGGGGCCTGGGGGTGGCTCAGCCCAGCCCAGCTTCCCTGCTGGGAAATAAAATAACTCAGGCTTCCACTGTGCTCTAGTCCTCACAGGCAGAGTAAGGAGAATGTCCATCACTAGAGCTACCCACTTCTCAGCTTGCCAGCTCCAAACCCATGGATGATATCACTGGAGAGCACTGATTAGATGGTGCACGTCAGAGTTCTCTAGAAAACTTTTAAAAAGTATCAGTGCCTGGGTACTGCAGACCTGTTAAAGTATAATCTCTGGCGGGGGGGGTCCCAGCATCATAGTGTTTACCATATACCAAGTGATTCTACTGAGTGTCCGGCATTGAGAACCCCCGTGGAGTCACTTTCCTGCTTACAAATGGTATGTATTTAATGGTACAGGTATCCCTGCTTTCCATGTCCCCTGGAAAGGGCTCTCTCTCACCCCTTCGGTAGCTCCACCTTGTATATTTAATATGTTGAGTTGATTTGACTTGTTGGAGTGTACCCACACCTTTGCAATGTAACATTTTAGGCCATTTAAAACCTTTTGCTACTCAGAGTCTGGTTCCCAGATCAGCAGCATCAGCATCACTTGAGAGCTCGTTACCAATGCTGCCCCTTCCCCACCTCCTAAGTCAGCACTGGTGTTTTACCAAGATCCCAGGTGGTTCTTATGCATATTAAATTCTGAGAAGCACTGGTTTAAAAGAGGATTCTTCTCTCTCACCATTTTTCTAAGTGAAAGATTTCAAACATACAGTGGAACTGAAAGCATTTCCCAGTGGATACCCCCAAAGCAGTTCTTTGGTCACAGCCCAGCCTCCATAGGGGACAGCGTTCTGCAGAGCCTTCCTGGAGGGGGTGCATGTGTTGCTTCTCCACGGTGCCTATTGTGTGTTCCATTTCAGGGATTGTGGGCTCTGGGGACAGGATGTGTATTAAGGCAACTCTGTATATCCATGATTTTATTATCCGTGCAACACAGTTCCATCACTGCTGGTGGTCTGTGTACGTCTCTGCTTTGCAATTTTAGTCCTCTGATGAATGTTTTTCATCTTTGAATCTCCAGCTCTCTGATGATGCCTGGCACATAGTAGGTACTCGAAATATCTTTCTTGAATGGACTCTCCATCTCTCATCATGAACAACATGGCAAGAGTAATTAATTCAAGGAGCAGAGAGGTTAATTGAGTCACCCGATAACAGTTAATATAAATTTGGTGAGCTGGAGAGAAACAGAAATTGACTAAGTCAACACAATTTTGTCTTTCTGTGAGCTGTCTGTGTCTTCATTTTCTAAGGGCAACTGGCAGGCAGCTCTCTTCCTGGCGGGTGCAAGTCTCCATCGAACTTTGAAGACAAGTGGCTGCTTTGTGCTTTGAAATTGGGTTTGCAGGGCTTCCCTGGTGGCGCAGTGGTTAAGAATCCGCCTGCCAATGCAGGGGACACGGGTTCAAGCCCTGGTCCGGGAAGATCTCACATGCCGCGGAGCAGCTAAGCTCGGGCACCACAACTACTGAAGTCTGCACACCTAGAGCCCGTGCTCTACAACAAGAGAAGCCACCACAATGAGAAGCCTGCACACCGCAATGCAGAGTAGCCCCCGCTCGCCGCAAGTAGAGAAAGCCTGCACGCAGCAACAAAGACCCAACGCAGCCAAAAATAAATAAATTTTTAAAAAGAAATTGAGTTTGCAGCAGAAGAAAATGCCTCCCTTTCCCAGAGCTGGTCTCACGTTTGTATTTGATGGGGATTATATTTGGGAAGAGTGAGGAATTAAGAATCTTGTGAAGGACACTTCTCCACAATCCACCTCTTTCCATTCCTCCTTCTATCCAGCACAGGGGAGATGAATGCACCATGGGTGTTCTGAGAGCACAGCAGTTCCCCTCTGCCCCAAGCCATGAAGAAATGCCCCCTGCTTGGTGAAATCCTTTTCATCCTCTAAAGCCCACTGCAGGTGTCACCTTCTCTGAAAATCATCCTCCAATCCTTGCTCCCTCAAGCCCAATCTATCACCCCTCTGTCTTTCCTCCCAACCTTCCCAGTCTGTGGGGAAGCCCTTGCTGTCTACGCTCTGATTTCTAGGAACTTCTTGAAGGCAGGGAGGATGGTTTTTCTCTCTCAGAATCTGGAAAAAAGCAAATGTGGTCCTACCACCAGTCCACCTTTCTTAAGTGTCCTGACTCACCCTCCTCTCCTGTCTGAATCCCAGGCACCCTGGAACGCTACAGAGGGTCCTGTTGGGAGGCCTCCCCTACCCCAGACAGCGTCTGAGTGCTCATCTTTCCCTTCCTCGAGTCCATTATTTAGGCTTGGTGTTTCCTTGAACCTTTGCTCATTTCACACAGACTAGTCCTTACATTCACAAAAATGTAAGGACTCTTGAGTCAAGGTCCATTGCAAAGGAGACACAGGCCTGTGGGACACAGTGTGCCCTCTCTCCACACGGAGCCCCCAGGCCAACCACTGACCCTCGTCTCCACATCATAGCCTAGATGTGGCTGGCTCATGTGGATATATATTTCCTGATGTGGATCAGCCTCCTCTATTTATTTTATTAAATGCATATCTTTCTGTAAATTATAGGCATGTGTTTCCTCTGTTAAGTGCTCTAGGTTAGATAAAGAGAATCTAATAGACCTGCACAAGCAGGAAGTGCACTGAGAGTGGGAAAGAGTGATCAGCCTGCTGGTTGCTGCAGGTACAGCAGCACAACAGGTAGAAAGAGGCTGCACTACCTACGGGGATGCGAGTTGGAGAATTGGCCAGACACCCTCAGAGAGCAGACCTGACATTTAAAAAGTTATTTTTATTTTATTGAGATATAATTGACATATAATATCGCATTAGTTTCAGGTGTACAATGAAAATTTTTTTTCCATGTGATGAGAACTTTTAAGATCTACTGTCTTAGCAACTTTCAAATACACAATATTATTAACCATTGTCATCATGCTGTAGATTATATCCCCAGGACTTGTTTATCTTATATCTGGAAGTCTGTACCTTTTGACTCCTTTTATCCAATCCCCCCATCCCACCCACCCTGCCTCTCTGGTAACCACAGACCTCATATCTTTTTCTAAGAGGTTTTTTTTTTTTTTTTAAGATTCTACATATTAGTGAGATCATACAGTATTTGTCTTTCTCTGTCTGATTTATTTCATTTAGCAAGATGCCTTCAAGGTCCATCCATGTTGTTGTGAATGGCAGGATTTTCTTCTTTTTTATGGCTGAAGAGTATTTCATTGTGTGTGTATGTACATATGCACACAATGGAATATTATAATATATATATGGATATGTATCACATCTTCTTTATCCGTTCATCTATCCATGGACACTTAGATTGTTTCCATGTCTTGGCTATTGTAAATAATACTGCAGTGAACATGGGGGTACAGCTATCTTTTCAAGTTAGTGTTTTCACTTCCTTCAAATAAATACACAGAAGTGGAATTGCTGGATCACATGGGAGTCCTACTTTAAAATTTTTGAGGAACCTCCATACTGTTCTCCATAGTGGCTGCACTAATCTACAATCCTGATGCCTTGTCTCCTGGCAGATGAAGCCTCTGGATGACCCCTTAATTATGATGCAATGTTAGGAGGGCCTAGTGAAGAAAATAGCAAAACGAGTTGGGGCATCAGGGTGGAGAGGACAGTGGCTGGGGAGCAGTGAAGAAGAGGAAAGAGGTGGATAAAAGGAGGGATGTTCCCACTTCATTCATGTAAGGAAAATGTTCCTTGTACCTGAGTCTTGGCTGGAGTGTGGCTCCTTTCAGGCCCCCGTAGGGTCAGGGCTCTCAGAGGGAATAGAGTGAAAATCATTCCCCTGCAGGACTCTGGCTGGGGAGCAGGACTGGAGACAGCCTTCCGGGTAGGGTAGCGTCGGTGGGGTCCTGTGCTTGCCTGCTACTTGGTCTGATTCCTGGCCAGGGTCTGGGTAAATAGAGAGCCAGCAATACTCACTTAACGTTTTTCTTATCTCCCTGTATTTTCTCATTTCCCTCCCTCCTAGTCCAACAGGTAGCGGCCTCCATGCTCATTGTCTCAAGGAGACTTGTGGCAGGGAGGGAAGCACAAATAACCAGTGATTCTTTTGGACTTTTGTGTTCTGAATGCCTCTGTTGAGGGACGAGGCTTTGCAGAGGGGCTGAAAGGCAGTGGTGAGGGGACCTGTGGAAGAAATATCGATATAAAGGTAGTAGGATTTCCCCAGATTGGAAAAAGGTTCCTGTGGCCTTGGTGGTGCTGGGTCAGGGAGGGAGAACAAGAGAAATGGTGGAGGAATGTTCGGCTGCATGAGCCAAAGGGCCAGTTGCCCGCATCCCAGGCAGCTGTCCTTGGGCTCTAGCAGAACCCCTAGAGAGGAGCGTTTGGCTCCAATGCCCACGGGGACCAGGGACATAGCGTGCATGAGTAGAGGGGCCTGCAGCACCCCTCTAAGCCTGCTGATTCCACCCCTCCCGCATGGGTGCTATAGTTGATGCTGCCATACACCACCCAGATCCCCCGTCAGACTAAAGGACTAATTCCCCAGCTGCCAGGAGCTGCCCTCAGCTGAAGAGACATACCTGGTCCAAGGTCTTGCTCCTTTCCAGGGACAGCCATAGCCAATGACTGGTTGATTCAGGAGTATAGAGGTCTGGCTCCTTTCATCACAACAAAAGGGCCACTGCCTCAGAGCTCCTCATGAGGTTGGCTGAGGTCACTGTTGAGACTGCGTGGTAGCCCAGCTTCTTCCTCTGCCCAGTTCCATACCCTTCTCTCTCCTTTCCAGGTTCTGATTCCAAGAGCACTTCACGCTTAACTTTCTGCATGTTCATCTCTGTCTCAGTGTTGGCTTCAGGGGAACGCACTCTATGAGAGGTACAGAAAACGATTTCTCTCCTGTGAGAAAAACCAAAGTGTGCAGCGATGATGCAGGGGTGATGGATGGTAGTTGACATCTGTGGGGCATCTTAGGAAATGGATGGGCTGGAGGACTCAGTCCTCTCTGAAGGGGGCAGCTGTTGCTCAGCCCCAGCTGGTCAGTGCCAAGAACAAGTGGGTCCAGTGTTTCTAAATCTTTTAAGAGAAGCTGGAAATTTAGATTTTTTTTTTAAATGTGAAATGTCCTGATTAAAAAAAAACAGTGTGTGGGCTAAAAACAACAACAACCCCAAACCCGTCCAGGACACAACGGGTTAATAGCCTTTTAGTTTGCGGCCTCGGGTCCAGGCAGACAGGGCCAAAGGCAGTCTCAGGAAATTCCACGCCCAAATGCCAAGTGGACAAGGCTGACTGTGGGGCAGCACAAGCCTTGGGGAAAGTACTTAAGGAACACATGGGTGCCCTGTCCCAGTAAGATTTCTGTGGACAGGCCCAATGGGGAGGGAGTTAGAAACACCCAGAAAGACTGATGTTCAATGTTCAGCCAACCCAGTAGGAAGGGACTGTGAGTTAGAAATCAAGGGAAGTGGTAGGAATTAAAGAAAGCACAATTCTTGCTCACCTGAGTTTGCAGTTCAAAATTCCCACTATATAGATTGATGATACCGGAGATACCCAAAAGCTGAAAGCTGCTCCATTTATGGGGGTTCCACTCCAGTGGGTCTAAGTCACTATCTATAAAATATCAGAGTTTATCAAATCTTATCCAGTTAGATTTAATTGCATTAACACCACTCTTCCATTCTGCCCAAGGTATATCTAAGATTTTTTTTTTCTAATAACACAAAGAGCTCAAGTCTGGATGAGTTGAAAATAATAACCCTGTAAGAGAATTTAATTGAATGTGTCCCTGCATGGCACCAAGATCTGAGACATGAAAACTCCAAGTTCATGTTAATGGCACTAAAGAAATGGAAATAAATGGTTTCTTTCTTTTTCCACCACAATTCATCACAGCATCTAGATACTTCTGTAAATGATTAAAAACCAACCTTAGTCCAGCTCTCTGGTTTCAGACCCTCAAGAAAGGCTGTCCTTGAAAATCTGTGGCATGTTCATTTCAAGTGACATATTTGTATCAGGCTGACATGTACACATGGATCTCATCACTCCCATCTTCTCCATCGGGGGAATGTGGAGTAGGGTGATGCTGTCATGGGTCCATCTAAGAGTGCCAATTATAAACTAGATCAGTCCTAATTAACCCTTGTGCTCTAGTTGTCAACATAGTGTTCAGCACAGGGAAGGGTCCTCATGAATAGAACCCCCTCGGGCAATGAGACTAGGACCCCAGCTTAGAGTCCTCCTTGATTTCCTCTTTCTTCTTCATCCCCCACCTCCTTTCATTCAGTGATTCCTCCTGACAGGTTCCTTGGCTCTCCTTCCCCAAGTCTACTGTTCTGGTTGAGGGTCGTCTCCTCATTCTGCACCTGGACTGCCTCATAACACTCACCCTGCTGCAGGTTATGCCCCCACTTGCATGTGGCTGCCAGCAGGATCTTTCTAGAACACAAAACATTTCGTTACTCTCATGCTTAGGAATCTACATGACACTTCATTATTTTCAGGCTGAAGTCCAAACTTCTCAGCAAAGCGCTCAGTGTTTTCTGCGCCCAGCTTCACCTCCTGCCACTCACCACCTTCTTCTCCCCACCCTCGCATCCCGTGTCACCCTGGACTCCCAGCTGGAGCTGGGAACAGGACCCATCCCCTGAGATGGTAAGGAGCCAGGGCTCTGCAGTCAGATAGACCAGGTGGTGAGTTCTGCTAACCAGGGCAGGTTAATTCTCTTTCTTAAACCTCCCATCTCCTTGACAGTAAACCAGGATTGACACTTATGCCAATCCCCACATCAGTACCACTCTCTCCAATTCTACCTGCCATCCAGGTTTGCTGTGAGGATAAAGTGAGATTGTGAAAAACCTTTAGCAAAGTGCCAGCAAACTGGGGTCAATGGCGAATGAACTCTGGCTGGGTAGAGAGGCCTGGAAGGGGGTATGTAAGAGGCTAACAGTGACTGCCTCGGTGGTGGGACTCTGGGGGACTTTTTTACTTTCCTCATCGTATCTTATGTGAGAATATGTTATGATTTCCTACAACATGCAGGTCTTATCAAGACACAGCTGGAAATGATTTCCTCTCTAGAACCTCCCTAACTTGCCTGGATAGAATGAGTCTCCTGTACCTTCTACTTCCATCAGCACTCTGTACCTGTCTGTGACATAGCCGGCATGGCTGGTGATGGCTCATTTGCCCTCCTGCATTCCACACTGAATCCATGTTTCTGTGGGTCTCTGTTTCCCCAGGACTCTGTCCAGCACTTGGCATTGAGTGTGTGGTGGGCTGTCAGTGCTGGTTCCTTTGACTTGAATGGAGGCCTCTCTCACTAAGAATCACCGAGACACTGCAACCCCAGGCTTTGGTATTCTTCTATTTAATGTTTATAAGATTTTAGGAAACACACATTTTCAAGAGATACATGTTCTCCCACTGAAAGTCAAGCTGTTCATTGTAGCTCTCAGCTCCCTGGCCCCCTGGGGATTCCCATGTCCAACCAGCTGAGTAAGGACTTTCTGAGCCCCTAAACATGCAGCGCTGCTCGCTCAGACCTAGGTTTGTCAGGACACCTGCTTCTCCCATAGCTACAACTGTCTCCTTGCTTCCTGACACGTGCCCCCTAAAGCCCAACTTCCTGAAGGCTCATGACCAACCTGGTGGTCTCATCTGAGAGCAGAGTTCTGTCCTGTGTGTGAGAAGGCCAGGGAGACCCAGGCCCCTCATTTAGGGGCAAGATGTACTGATTCTTTCCAAGCAGGACATGTTTTGGTTTTAATCCTTACCCTAGGTAGACACTTTAAAATTCCACGTATACCCATTTCCTTACTTTGGAAAAAAAGGTATAGGTAGAGTATAGTGAATGAAACTTAACCCCTTTAAAATTTCACTGTGGGTTATCTGAAGATTCGATGAAATTTTGGAAATAAGAGTCCTACGCACATATGTATTCATTGAATGCGTATCAAGGTATAACATAGCAAAGCATGTTTTTTTTTAACATCTTTATTGGAGTATAATTGCTTTACAATGTTGTTAGTTTCTGCTGTATAAGACAGTGAATCAGGGGCTTCCCTGGTGGCGCAGTGGTTGCGCGTCCGCCTGCCGATGCAGGGGAGCCGGGTTCGCGCCCCGGTCTGGGAGGATCCCGCGTGCCGCGGAGCGGCTGGGCCCG
>NC_041218.1:43033690-43035549 GCF_002837175.3 Physeter macrocephalus
TATACGTATACATATATCCCCATATCCCCTCCCTCTTGCATCTCCCTCCCACCCTCCCTATCCCACCCCTCCAGGTGGTCACAAAGCACCGAGCTGATCTCCCTGTGCTATGCAGCTGCTTCCCACTAGCTATCTATTTTACATTTGGTAGTGCATATATGTACATGCCACTCTCTCACTTCATCCCAGCTTACCCTTCCCCCTCCCCGTGTCCTCAAGTCCATTCTCTATGTCTGCGTCTTTGTTTGCCCTGCCCCTAGGTTCCTTAGAACCAATTTTTAAAAAATATTTCATATATATGTGTTAGCATACGGTATTTATTTTTCTCTTTCTGACTTACTTCACTCTGTATGACAGACTCTAGGTCCATCCACCTCATTACAAATAACTCAATTTCCTCCACACCCTCTCCAGTATTTATTGTTTGTAGATTTTTTTTTTTTTTTTTTGCGGTACATGGGCCTCTCACTGTTGTGGCCTCTCCCGTTGCGGAGCACAGGCCCCGGACGCGCAGGCTCAGCAGCCATGGCTCACGGGCCCAGCCGCTCCGCGGAATGTGGGATCTTCCCAGACCGGGGCACGAACCCATGTCCCCTCTATTGGCAGGCGGACTCTCAACCACTGTGCCACCAGGGAAGACCCTGTTTGTAGATTTTTTGATGATGCCCATTCTGACTGCTCTGAGGTGATACCTCATTGTAGCTGTGATTTGCATTTCTCTAATGATTAGTGATGTTGAGCATCCTTTCATGTTTGTTGGCAAACTGGATATCTTCTTTGGAGAAATGTCTATTTAGGTCTTCTGCCCATTTTTGGATTGGGTTATTTGTTTTTTTGATATTGAGTTGCATGAGCTGCTTCTAAATTTTGGAGATTAATCCTTCGTCAGTTGCTACATTTGCAAATATCTTCTCCCATTCTGAGCGTTGTCTTTTCGCCTTGCTTATGTTTTCCTTTGCTGTGCAAAAGCTTTTAAGTTTCATTAGGTCCCATTTGTTTATTTTTGTTTTTACTTCCATTTCTCTAGGAGGTGGGTCAAAAAGGATCTTGCTGTGATTTATGTCATAGAGTGTTCTGCCTATGTTTTCCTCAAAGAGTTTTATAGTGACTGGCCTTACATTTAGGTCTTTAATCCATTTTGCGTTCACTGTTGTGTATTGTGTTAGGGAGTGTTCTAATTTCATTCTTTTACATGTAGCTGTCCAGTTTTCCCAGTACCACTTATTGAAGAGGCTGTCTTTTCTCCATTGTATATTCTTGCCTCTGTTATCAAAAATAAGGTGACTATATGTGTGTGGATTTATTTCTGGGCTTTCTATCCTGTTCCATTGATCTATAATTCTGCTTTTGTGCCAGTACCATACTGTCTTGATTACTGTAGCTTTGTAATATAGTCTGAGGTCTGGGAGCCTGATTCCTCCAGCTCCGTTTTTCTTTCTCAAGATTGCTTTGGCTGTTCAGGGTCTTTTGTGTTTCCATACAAATTGTGAAAATTTTTATTCTAGTTCAATGAAAAATCCCATTGGTAGTTTGATAGGGATTGCACTGAATCTCTAGATTGCTTTGGGTAGTGTAGTCATTTTCACAATGTTGATTCTTCCAGTCCAAGAACATGATGTATCTCTCCATATGTTTGTATCAACTTTAATTTCTTTCATCATTGTCATAGTTTTTTGCATACAGGTCTTTTTTCTCCTTAGGTAGGTTTATTCCTAGGTATTTTATTCTTTTTGTTGCAATGGTAAATGGGAGTGTTTTCTTAATTTTACTTTCAGATTTTTCATCATTAGTGTATAGGAATGCAAGAGATTTCTGTGCATTAATTTTGTATCCTGCTACTTTACCAAATTCATTGATTA
>NC_041218.1:43035700-43036239 GCF_002837175.3 Physeter macrocephalus
CTTTTATTTCTTTTTCTTCTCTGATTGTTGTGGCTAAAACTTCCAAAACGATGTTGAATAACAGTGGTGAGAGTGGACAACCTTGCCTTGTTCCTGATATTAGAAGAAATGGTTTCAGTTTTTCACCACTGAGAACGACAATGGCTGTGGGTTTGTTAAATGTGGCCTTTATTATGTTGAGGTAAGTTCCCTCTAGCCTACTTTCTAGAAGGTTTTTTTTTTTTATCATAAATGGGTGTTGAATTTTGTTGAAAGCTTTTTCTGCATCTATTGAGATGATCATATGGTTTTTCTCCTTCAATTTGTTAATATAGTTTATCACATTGATTGAGTTGCGTGTATTGAAGAATCCTTGCGTTCCTGGGATAAACCCCACTTGATCATGGTGTATGATCCTTTTAATGTGCTGTTGAATTCTGTTTGCTAGTATTTTGTTGAGGATTTTTGCATCTATTTTCATCAGTGATATTGGCCTGTAGTTTTCTTTCTTTGTGACATCTTTGTCTGGTTTTGGTATCAGGGTGATGGTGGCCTCGTAG